>NC_088863.1:2224797-2464807 GCF_032884065.1 Artemia franciscana
ACCACTTGGTCGATACGATGACCCCTGGGAAAAAAAAAACAAACAAACAAATAAACACGCACCCGTGATTTGTCTTCTTGCAAAAAATACGAAATTCCACATTTTTGTAGATAGAAGCTTGAAAATTTCGCTATAGGGTTCTCTGATATGCCGAATGCGATGGTGTGACTTTCGTTAAGATTCTGTGACTTTTAGGGGGTGTTTTCGCCTATTTTCTAAAATAAAGCAAATTTTTTCAGGCTCTTAACTTTTGATGACAAATACTAAATTTGATGAAACTTATATATTTAAAATCAGCATGAAAATCTGATTCTTTTGATGTATATTTTAGCATCAAAATTCCGTTTTTTAGAGTTTCGTTTACTATTGAGCCGGGTCGCTCCTTACTACAGTTCGTTACCACGAACTGTTTGATAATAGTTGAAATTAGTGTATTTCTAACTACTCAAGCTTTGTTTCGGAGAGGGGGGCAGGGGTAGTGTAAAGAATTAAATACATAAGAGAAGTATATGTGTTTATGGTACCTTTATTGGCATGGTTGAATTCTAGTACTATGCTTCATGTCCCCTTTTTGTTACCAACTATTTTTATTTTAGAGGACTTCTTATAGTCAAATAAGATCGGTAGATGCACAAAATAGGTCATACACACCCTATAAAGCTACAGTCATGCCCGAAACGAAAGCTTTTATCCCGTGTTTTGCGCAAAAAAATAGTTACTATGCTCATACAAGTTTATGTAGGAGGGATGTTAACCTACCCTTTGCAGTTTTGAAGTTATATTTATTTCATGGAAGGCTGGGTAGTACAGCCGTGACTACACATTCACACGTTCAGCTAAGAAACTCTACACATTCAGCACACAGTCAGCTAAGACTGACTACACATTCAGCTAAGAAACCGTCTTTCATAATTTTACCTGTTATACTGTGAGACCATTCACCTCGAAGTAATTCTAAAGATTCTATCCGAATTGAATAATAAAGGGGAAAAATATGTCCGGGGAAAATCTTAAAGAACTATTCTTGTATTCCAGAAAAAAAAGAGAAAAAGTGAGATGTGCTAATTAGTCTTAAACACGATTATTTGTTACTTTCACAAAAAAGAATGACCTTGAGGGAGGGGGGTAAAATTTTAAGCTGGGTGAAGAAATTAAAAAAGCAACATCAATATCGTAGACAAATTATAGGCTATGGTAAGATGGCGCGCGCTAAAAGCGATACAACTGCCATTGACACAAAGCCCATTTTCCACAGAAAAGCTAAGATTTTGTTCGGAAAATGAACGTTGTAGGGACTGCACTACTCTACAAATGAATGGTGTCAACGTTCTTTTCCAGATTTCCAGAAGCAGCAACTCAGGATTCCGAAGAATGCTTTTTTTTAACATAGTAGTGTTAGAAATGGTTAGAAATAAATCAGAAATCATTATTCTCATTTTTACAAAGCGGGAAAATATCGTTGTTTTTATTCCAATATGGAAAATATAGGATTTTATTGGAGCAGCAATTAGTGTTTCTTGATTACAGGGGGGTAACTTCTAAATTCCCCCGTGCCTGCATTCAGTCTTACCAATACTAAATAATTCTATTATTTTATGGTTTTGTTAAGTCAGGGGTGTAGTAAATTAGCCAATGCATATAAAGCAAGTAACGAAAATATAACAGTTCAAAATAGGGATGAAAGCTTTTAATCGACAGTTAAACAAATATAAAATTTTAACTGAATATTTTGGACACATATACAGAGTCCATCACCAGCACAGTTTTACTGCTGATGATGGACATTGTATATGTGTCCGCAATATTCAGTAAAAATTTTATATTTGTTCCACTGTCCATCAAAAGGTTTCATCCCTATTTTGAACTGTTATATTTTTCGTCATGGAAAGGCAGTGTGGTCTTCGAAGTTATCTAAGCAAGTAACTTCTTTGTCCATGAAATATTGTATTTTTAACAGATTCCCAGTTTATGCTCATGGCATGAGATATGAGCTCTCATTTATATTCATTAATTAAAGAAGGTCTTGAAATATATTTACAAGTAATGGACGACAGCTCATCTCCTTATTTGCAGTATTTTTAAGGATGAATGCTATATCTAGTTGAATAACGCTCCTCTTTTCTTATTAAAATAGCTAATATGCAAGTATTTGTATAACGGATCGATGAACAGAAGCTATCCCATAAAGGAAATTGGATCAAGATATCCATCTCTAAGCGGAAAAGAGGTTTCCATTTAGAATTTTGAGTGCCTTTTTACTAACATTGGAAATACATAATATTTTACTTGAGCTTGGAAGACAGGATTTTTGAATGTAATCTTTTTGGCGTACGTCGGTTTTGTCATTATTATATTGCATGATCTTTTTTACGTTACGAAATTTACCTTGAATGTTTATCATGAACTGAAATTATAATTTTACAAAATCATTTGCTTTTGATTATATGATTATTAGTTGTATTTTGACCGCTTTTACGTTACGAAATTTACCTTTAAATTTTATCATGAAATTATATTTTAGCTATACAAAATCATTTGCTTTTCATAATATGTTTGTTCGTTTTATTTTTCATAATTGAAAGTGTTTTTTTATGCTTCAATCAGTGATTGTGTAAGCATTTGTTTCATTGCCTATGCTTAGGGGTAAAGCAGGATATAATTCTTTTCTAATAGTTTCAGGAAAAGTATTGAGTGACAAATACCTAGGGAAAAGTTTTGAAGGGGATTCTGGGGGCAATACTGCTGAGGAATTGGATCATACTGTGATTAAAGATCCTTACAAGCCAGTGTTGCCAACTGTACAAAGTACTCAGCAGTTCCAAGCATCAGGCATGTACGACAATGCATTTAGCAGAGATGAGGAATTTCCAAAACAGGTTTTTACAGAGCAGCCGAATGAGCAAAATCAGTTGCACCGAAATTGGATTGCAGGTATTTTTGTCCTGAAATAAAATTTGTAAGTTTAGCGAGGATTTGGAGATGCTATAGATTGGTTACATTTACTGAGATAATGTTCCTCTTGAAGTTCTACTTAGTAGCCGTAACAATATTATTAGGGGGACTTATCTGTGAGGGGGAAGGGATTTTTCAGGGGAGAATTTTACGCTAGGAAAGAATATTCGGGGAAATTTTTTAGAGGGAATTGTTTAGCGTAAAGAGTGAAGGTTGAGGAAGAGGTAGTCCCTTTCATATACAGGAGAATCTCTATTTTTGTTCTTGTGTATTATTCAGAACACACTCAATAAGTGAAGCTTAGTTCTTTCGTGAAACAAACTACGATACAGGTACATTTTAATTAAGTATTTTATATATAGAGGTGGTTAGGTTAGGTTAAGTTAGGTATTTGATATAATGCACCTCACCTTCCCCCCTAATTTGCAAATATATAGCCCAAACCTTTGATAAAGCTAATGAAATAAAACAAAATATGATGAAAATATAATACTTTATTAGGAAAATTGTAAAATTACAACCTAGAGTTCTAACCTAACACAATATAACTTTTGTCTTTGAGCTTTGTCTTTGTGGCTATGAAACTGGATTTTCTCATAAAATGTACCTGCATCGTAGTTTGTTTCACGAAAGAACCTAGCTTCATTTATTAAGTGTGTTCTGAATAATACACAAGTACCGTTTATTTGTTTTAAGTTTTAATCTTGTTCATTACTCACAGCAGAAAAAAAAACATTGTTATCGACTCTCGTAAGAAGTTGAGGAATGTCTCACTCAATTCAACTTTTTGTGTTGAAAATCTTGAAATCTAAAATTTAATAAAGTGTTTAGTTTTAGTATGGGATCAAGTAGTTTTTAGAACTTTTTTTATTTTTTATTTTTTTTATTGACTCTCATAAATAGTTCAAAAAGAACTAAATCAATTCAAATTTCTGTATTGAACTCTTTAGAAATCAGAAACTTTTCAACATGTTTAGTCAAACAGTTCGTGGTAACGAACTGTAGTAAGGAGCGACCCAGCTCAATAGAAACCAAAACTCTAAAAAATGGAATTTTGATAACAATAGCTACATCAAAAGAATCGCATTTTAATGCTGATTTTAAATATATAAGTTTCATCAAGTTTAGTCTTACGCTCCAAAAGTTACGAGCCTGAGAAAATTTGTGTTATTTTAGAAAATAGGGGGAAACACCCCCTAAAAGTCATAGAATCTTAACGAAGATCCCTCCCACGCTAATTATTTTCCCAAAGTCAACGGATTAAAATTCTGAGATAGCCATTTTATTCAGCGTAGTCGAAAAACCTTATAACTATGTCTTTGTGGACGACTTACTCCTCCACAGTCCCCGTGGGAGGGGCTACAAGTTACAAACTTTGACCAGTGCTTACATATAGTAATGGTTATTGGGAAGTGTACAGGTGTTTTCAGGAGGATTTTTTGGTTGGGAGGAGGGGTTGAAAAGAGGGGGATATACTGGGGGAGCTTTCCATCGAGGAATTTGTCATGGGGGAAGAATATTTCCATGAAGGGAGCGCAGGATTTACTAGCATTATTTTGAAAAAAACAATGAAAAAATAAATAGGAAAAAGTTTTTTTCAGCTGGAAGTAAGGAGCAGCATTAAAACTTAAAACGAACAGAAATTATTCCCCATATGAGGGGCTCACCTCCTCCTAATACCTCGCTCTTTACGCTAAAGTATTTTTAGTTATGTCAACTATTTATTCTACGGCTTTTGTGATTCAGGGGTCATTCTTAATGAATTGGGCCAAAATTTAAGATTTAGTGTAAAGAGAGAGGTACTGACGAGGTGGCGAACCCTCTCATATGTGTAATAAAAACATGAGAATAAAAATTTTTCACGTAAGCTAGTTTATAAGTTACGTATATCTTTTACTAATAAAAAGATTCGTAAAAAATTAAAAGTTCTAGTTGCCTTTTTTATTAACCAAAAAATTGGAGGGCAACTAGGCTTCCTTCCCCGCTCTTTTTTTCTCAAAATCATTCGATCAAAATTATGAGAAAGCCATTTAGCCAAAAAAAAAATAAAAATAAAATAAAAAATGCAAATTTCGTTTTAATTATTTCTCTGCGGAGAGCCAAAATCAAAACATGCATTGATTCAAAAACGTTCAGAAATTAAATAAAAAAACAAGTTTTTTCAACTGAAAGTAAGGAGCGACATTAAAACTTAAAACAAACAGAAATTACTTCGTATATGAAAGGGGCTGCTTCCTCATCAACGCCCCGCTCTTTACGCTAAAGTTTTTTACTGTTTTAAAAAGAAGAGTTGAGAGAAAGAGTCAAACTTTAGCGTAGAGAGCGTGGGGCGTTGATGAGGAAGCAGCCCCTTTCATATACGAAGTAATTTCTGTTCGTTTTAAGTTTTAATGTCGCTCCTTACTTTCAGTTGAAAAAACTTGTTTTTTTTATTTAATTTTAGTATGGGTCCAAGTACTGCTTGGAACATTTTTATTTCTTTTTCTTTTTTTTATTGACTCTCATAAATAGTCGAGGAAAGACTCACTCAATTCAAAATTCTGCAATGAACTCTTTGAAATTTTGTAAAGTGTTTAGTTTTAGTATGGGGTCCAGTACTCTCCAAAAATACATTTGCATCAGATAAATATAATATTTCCCAGTGACGAAAACAGTGTATGCTTAAGTTTTCATGTCTTTGGAGCAAAAACAATTCATGTTTGTAGTTCTTCAGTTAAGCTAACCTTAGGAAAGTTCTATTGGAAACTAGAAGCTTTGAGTCGAATGGGATTGAGGAGCAGCATACCCAGCCTATGTTGGTCTCGAGTGGTTTTGTGCTGCGTTTAGCTGTTACTAGTAACAATATCTTTATTCCAATTAATACTCTCAAAGGATTTTCAGTGTACAAGACAACACTTAATGCATAGAGATATAAGACTTAACTTTCTTAAAAATTAGAAAACATTTCAATGGCTGACTTTTGTGTTGACCTTATTAACAACTATCGACAGGATTGATTTTTTTTCACTTTTTTTAATGATATATTAATTTTTGGCAGCAAAATATCCTGGAGGAAAGGATCAGGAAAAAAATTCAGGAAATATCAGGAAAAAAAATTCAGGTACCCCTGGACAGGCACGTACCCAGGGATATGTTCGTGGGGGCTCATTTATAAGAAACGAAAAAGGGACGGCACAGTAAATAAAAAATATTGTTTGATTTTAATAAGAAGTGCAAAAAAATTTTTGAGAATATAAGATTTGAGAGGGGTCAAGGCAGGCCTTGGGGCTCTTCGTCCGTTCTTTCTCGTCTCTGCCAATGAGGATGCCAGTGTTGTTGCATTAAAATACCTTGAACCCCTCAGACCATTCAGATGTTCTAGCTTTCCACAACATTAAGATGTTCTTGTAAGTTCAGGATTGGGTCGAAAACTCCCAACTTGGTGCCAATTAAAAAAATTATTTGCTCATTCTTTCCCTCTTTCCTCTTTTCCTCTTTGAAAGAGGGATGCAAATCCCTCTTTTTCAAACTGTATCTCGATTAATTTGATTAAATAAGAGGATACAGACTACAAAAAGCCCTACTAAGCAATAAGTGTTATTGATTACAAGTCTAATGTGGTATCATTCATATTATTACCATTGCCTCTCAGGAATTTTTCACAATACTTCAAATTATTCAAAAATTTATCAATTAGTTCACAATACATTCGTCTTTTTTTGATAGATTGAAATTGTTGATAACTATTGCAAAAGAAGTTTAAATGTTAGAACTTTCTAATGAGTTTCACTTATATCTAGATGACATGCAAGATGATTTACCATCCAATTTTAAGGAGGGAAATACAGGAAAGGATACAGGAGCTTTGGATGTAATCCCGATCATTTCTGGGTGGATAAAAACCACTTCTACGATTAAAGGTGCTTTAAAAGCTATCTATTTCAATGAAATTTGGGCTTGCTGTCTACGATGTTATACATTTCCTCTGCTTACGGGATAAAAAAAAAATCTTGGATGTAAAGCTTTCGGAAATAATGCCAATAACATTTATTTCTTCCTGGTCAAGTTCAACATGAGGGGCTTTTTGCTATTTTGGAACGTAGTTTAATTAGGAGAACAACAGCTGAGTAACGAATTTAGAGCTTAATTAGACACCGATACAATTTTGGTGTTGTGTCACCCTATGGGAAACACCATATTGGTGTTTTTGAACTCTTATCTATACTCCTTCCGTATTTTTTAAGGATTAGAATTTGCATACAAGATAGGTCTATGCTTGTCTAATCTTAAAATTCTTTTATTTGTTTTAGATTAAGTTTTATGTTTCTCGAATATAGAATTTAGAAGTACGATTAGAACTATAAGCAAAATTAGGACTCATTTAAAACTTCAGGTAAAATTTTCGAATTTGAATTTTAGACTCGATTTAATAAAACTATGAAGTTTGAAACACTTCCTCATTATGCTGTAAGATCATTTTTTAAAGCTTGACTTTATTCCACTATTTTTATCCAAGATTAGCAAAGGTAAATGCCCTTTAGAGAGAGGAGGAGTTAATGGTATATGCTTCAAAATACCTTCCCAGGAAAAAATTTAGGCTGTTCATTCATTTTTCAAAGTCGCAATCAAACAGTTCGTGGTAACGAACTGTAGTAAAGAGCGACCCGGCTCAATAGTAACCAAAACTCTAAAAAATTGAATTTTGATATCAATAGCTACATCAAAAGAATCGCATTTTAATGCTGATTTTAAATATATAAGTTTCATCAAGTTTAGTCTTACCCATCAAAAGTTACGAGCCTGAGAAAATTTGCCTTATTTAGGAAAATAGGGGGAAACACCCCCTAAAAGTCGTCGGATCTTAGCGAAAATGACACCATCAGATTCAGCGTATCAGAGAACCCTACTGTAGAAGTTTCAAGCTCCTATCTACAAAAATGTGGAATTTTGTATTTTTTGCCAGAAGACAAATCACGGGTGCGTGTTTATTTGTTTTTTTTTTTTTTTTTTTTTTCCCAGGGGTCATCGTATCGACCAAGTGGTTCTAGAATGTCGCAAGAGGGCTCATTCTAACGGAAATGAAAAGTTCTAGTGCCCTTTTTAAGTGACCAAAAAAATTGGAGGGCATCTAGGCCCCCCCCCCCACGCTCATTTTTTTCCCAAAGTCAACGGATCAAAATTTTGAGATAGCCATTTTGTTCAGCATAGTCGAAAACCATAATAACTATGTCTTTGGGGATGACTTACTCCCCCACAATCCCTGGGGGAGGGGCTGCAAGTTACAAACTTTGACCAGTGTTTACATATAGTAATGGTTATTGGGAAGTGTACAGACGTTTTCAGGGGGATTTTATTTTGTTTGGGGGTGGGGCTGAGGAGAGGGGTCTATGTTGGAGGATCTTTCCTTGGGGGAATCTGTCATGGGGGAAGAAAAATTCAATGAAAAGGGCCCAGGATTCTCTAGCATTACTATAAGAAAACAATGAAAAATAAACATGAAAACGTTTTTTCAAATGAAAGGAAGAAGTAGCATTGAAACTTAAAACGAACAGAGATGATTACGCATATGAGGGGTTCTAAAAATACTTTAGCATAAAGAGCGAGGTATTAAGGAGGAGATAAATACCTTGCTCTTTATGCTAAAGTGTTTTTAGTAATTTCAACTATTTATTCTACGGCCTTTCTGATTCAGGGGTCATTCTTAAAGAATTGGGACAAAACTTACGATTTAGTGTAAAGAAGGAGCTATTAACGAGGGTACAAACCCCCTCATATACATAATAAAAATTAAAGAATATAAAAGTTCGTTACGTAAGTTATTTCTAAAGTTACGTATATTTTTTGCTAATAAAAAAATTCGTTAAAATTAAAATTAATAGTTGCCTTTTTGTGTAACCGAAAAATTACATGGCAACTAGGCCTCCTTCCCCATCCCATATTTCTCAAAATCGTATGATCAAAACTAAGAGAAAGCCATTTAGCCAAAAAAGGAATTAATATGCAAATTTCATTTGAATAGTTTACATGTGGAGAGTCAAAATCAAACATGCATTAATTCAAAAACGTTCAGAAATTACATAAAAAAAACTAGTTTTTTTAACTGAAAGTAAGGAGCGACATTAAAACTTAAAACGAACAGAAATTACTCCGTATATGAAATGGATTGTCCCCTCCGCAATCCCTCGCTCTTTACGCTAAAGTTTGACTCTTTGCCACAATTCTGCTTTTTAAAACAATTAAAAGCTTTAGCGTAAAGAGCGAGGGATTGCGGAGGGGACAATGCATTTCATATACGGAGTAATTTCTGTTCGTTTTAAGTTTTAATGTCGCTCCTTACTTTCAGTTAAAAAAACTAGTTTTTTTTATGTAATCACTTTTAAAGATTCAAGTCGCACCCATCTATATTTAAAGATTAAATTCTTGTTTTCATGCATTATTTGAATTTTTTAGATATAATCGCGTTTAAAGATCAATGTTTAGAACTAAATCATGTAATGGATTCAATGGATTTTTCCATGTGATTTGTATTGCAGATAACAGTTGTAGGGCCATTGGAAAAAGCTAAAACAAAGAAATAATAGTAATCAGAAGAGAAGCTTGTAATCAGCTTGACTAAGTTTATTCACATCCTATACCAATATACAAGTTTTAAAGTGCTCCTTAGCCGTGAGGAGTCTATTTATCTACCAAGTAGTTTAGATCATTCATCCACACCACACATGTCAGTCACTGTTCATCGTAATGATTTGCTTCTCAGTGCCTTTAAATTTTCAAATTAAATATCAAATTGGACACGCTTTCTCACATCCACTGGGAATAAATATGAACCAAATTATTTGAAAAGCCAACAATACATTTTCTTTTTCCTCATCAGGTAAACTGAGCTAATTTAATGCCACACAATAAAAGCTTCGTGTTTGAGCCTACTAAAAAAGATCTTGTCTAGACTTCAATTTGAAGATAATTATGAATGTCTTTCAATCAAGGGAAATTTAGTCAATCTTCATTTTACATGAAGTTGAACTTTGTAACTGAATTTACGTTCTGATTTGATCTCAACAATAAAAAGCTTCTTATAGCTTTCTTCTTCCTAATTAAATAAATCATGGTAAAACAATTAGTGTCTCTAATTAAACTTTTTAAATATTTAATTCTAATCCCTATTGTTCTTCTTAGCTTATTAAACTTATTCTGCTGCAAGTTCGAATACTAATTTTAAACACTTGCAATGATCTGACAGGAAATTGAATAGCGTTCTCTCTAACTTTTGGGAGAATAGAATTTCTGTCAGGATTTCGATTTTAATATCTTTACATATTGCACCAGCTCACAAAAAATTCCCCATAACAGATTTCAAAGTCTCTTAGTAATAATCTTCCAAATTCTAGGTTTGCAATGGGTATATTTATTTAAAAAGATCTTCTTTATCAAACAGTTCGTAGTAACGAACTGTAGTAAGGAGCGACCCGGCTCACTAGTAAACGAAACTCTAAAAAAGAGAATTTTGAAACTAAAAGATACATCAAAAGAATCGAATTTTCATGCTGATGTTAAATATATAAGTTTCATCAAATTTAGTCTTTGTCATCAAAAGTAACGAGCCTGAGAAAATTTGCTTTATTATGGAAAATAGGGGGGAAACCCTCCTAAAAGTGATAGAGTCCTAAGGAAAATCACACCATCGCATTCAGCGTATCAGAGAACCTTACGGCAAAAATTTCAAGCTCCTATCTACAAAAATGTGGAATTTCGTATTTTTTGCCAGAAGACAGATCACGGGTGCGTGTTTATTTGTTTTTTGTTTTTTTTCCAGTGGTCATCGTATCGACCAAGTGGTCCTAGAATGTCACAAGAGGGCTCATTCTAACGGAAATGAAAAATTCTAAGGCCCTTTTTAAGTGACCGAACAAATTGGAGGGCACCTAGGCCCCCTCCAACGCTCATTTTTTACCAAAAATTAACGAATCAAAATTTTGAGATAGCCATTTTATTCAGCATAGTCAAAAACCATAATAACTATGTCTTTGGATGACTTACTCACCCACAGTCCCTGGAAAAGGGGCTACAAGATACTTAATAATAATATAAGAATATAGAAGTTTGTTACGTAAGTTAATTCTTAAGTTTCGTACATTTTTTACTAATAAAAACGTTTGTTCAAAACTAAAAGTTCTAGTTGCCTTTTTAAGTAACCAAAAATTTGTAGGGCAACTAAGCCTCCTTTCCCACCCCTTATTTCTCAAAATCGTCTGATCAAAACTAAGAGAAAGGTATTTAACCAAAAAAAGAATTAATATGCAAATTTCATTTTAATAATTTATGTGCGGTAAGCCAAGATCAAACATGTATTAATTCAAAAACGTTCAGAAATTAAATTAAAAAACTAGTTTTTAAACTTAAAACGAACAGAGATTACTCCGTGTATGAAAGGGACTGCTCCCTTCTCAACGCCCTGCTCTTTACGCTAATATTTTTTACTGTTTAATAAAGTAGAATTGAGAGAAAGAGTCAAACTTTAGCGTATAGAGCGGGGCGTTGAGAAGGGAGCAGCCCCTTTCATACACGGAGTAATTTCTGTTCGTTTTAAGTTTTAGTGTCGCTCCTTACTTTCAGTTAAAAAAAAATAGTTTTTTTTATTTATTCTGAAGAAGAGCTGGTGGGTCGACAGATTTGTAATATAGAAAATTGATTTATTCAACGGAATTTTTATTTAGGAAACTATCTTTATCAAAACAATAATGTTCAATCAGAAGGCCACGTACCTGGAATAAGGAAAATTTTCGAAACAGTAAACAGCTTTGATACTTTATGTAAAGAGCGAGGGGCTGAGAAGAAGATAGCCTCTATCATATACGGAAAAGTTTCAGTGATTTAAGTTTTAATTTCTATCTTTACTTTCAGTAGAAAAATCGTTTTTATTACTCTTAATGTTTTATTTATGACGTTCTCTAATATTTTCTACCATCCAGTATCAAAAGACTACTCCAGGAAAACAGGTTTAGGGGTCGGTGCAAGGGTGTAGTAAATAGGCACAATTGTTATTATGAATGATGGATGCAGTGAAAATATGAAAAATTGAATGAATAAGATACACTGTGTGTTTATGCAGTTGAAGGGGTTTCGAAGAATAGGAAGATAAGCTTTCGACTTGAGATTAGAAGAGAGAAGGAACAAGGAAGTGTTCAAGTATCAAACAGTTCGTGGTAACGAACTGTAGTAAGGAGCGACCCGGCTCAATAGCAACTGAAACTCTAAAAAATGGAATTTTGATACCAATAGTCACGTCAAAAGAATCGCATTTTAATGTTGATTTTAAATATATAAGTTTCATCAAGATTAGTCCTACCTATCAAAAGTTACGAGCCTGAGAAAATTTGCCTCATTTTAGAAAATATTGGAAAACACCTCCTAAAGGTCATACGATCTTAACAAAAATCACACCATAAGATTCAGAGTATCAGAAAACCTTATTCTAGAAGTTTTAAGCCCCTATCTACAAAAATGTGGAATTTCACTGTTTTTTGCCAGAAGACAAATCACGGATGCGTGTTTATTTTATTTTATTTTTTTTTTCCAGGGGTGATCATATCGACTCAGTGGTCCTAGAACGTCACGAAAGGGCTCATTCTAACGGAAATTAAAAGTTCTTGTGCCCTTTTCAAGTGACCAAAAAATTTGGAGGGCACCTAGGCCCCCTCACACGCTCATTTTCCCCCCAAAGTCACCGGATCAAAATTCTGAGATAGCTATTTTATTCATCATAGTCGAAAAACCTAATAACTATGTCTTTGGGGACGACTTACTCCCCTGCAGTCCCCGTGGGAGGGGCTGCAAGTTACAAACTTTGACCTGTGTTTACATATAATAATGGTTACTGGGAAGTGTACAGACGTTTTCAGGGGGATTTTTTTGGTTTAGGGGGGGGTACGTGGGAGGTCTTTCCATGGAGGAAATTATCATGGGGGAAGAGACTTTCAATGGAGGGGGCGGAGGATTTTCTAGCATTATTTAAAAAAAAATGAAAAAATAAATATGAAAAGTTTTTTCAACTAAAAGTGAGAAGCAGCATTAAAACTTAAAACGAACAGAAATTATTACGCATATGAGGGGTTTACCTCCTCGTAGTACGTTGCTCTTTACGCTAAAGTATTTTTAGTAATTTCAACTATTTATTCTACGGCCTTTGTGATTCAGGGGTCATTCTTAAGGAACTGGGACAAAATTTAAGCTTTAATGTAAAGAGCGAGGTATCGACGAAGGGTGAGCCCCCTGATATACGCAATAAAAATATAAGAATATAGAAGTTCGCTACGTAATTTAATTCGTAAGTTACGTTTATTTTTTACTTCTGAAAATGTTTCTTAAAAATTATAAGTTATAGTTGCCTTTTTAAGTAATCAAAAAATTGGAGGGCAACTAGGCCTCCTTCCTCGCTTCTTTTTTCTCAAAATCTGCCGATTAAAACTATGAAAAAGCCATTTAGCCCAAAAAAATTAATATGCAATTTTCGTTTTAATTATTTATGTGCTGAGAGCCAAGATCAAAACATGCATTAATTCAAAAACGTCCAGAAATTAAACAAAAAAAACAAGTTTTTTTTAATGAAAGTAAGGAGCTACATTAAAACTTAAAACGAACAGAAATTACTCCGTATACGAAAGGGGCTTTTCCTCCTCAATGCCGCGCTCTTTACGCTAAAGTTTTTAACTGTTTTAAAATGTAGAGTTAAGAGAAAGAGTCAAACTTTAGCTTAAAGAGCGCAGCGTCGAGGAGGAAAAGCCCCTTTCATATACAGAGTAATTTCTGTTTGTTTTAAGTTTTAATGTCGCTCCTTACTTTCATTTAAAAAACTTGTTTTTTTGTTTAATATGGTCTTGAAACGCGGAGGCCGCGGAAATTACAAAAAAAAATCTGACAGCTTTTTAAGGCACTTGTTTCATTGATGGCATATCAAATGGCAAGCAGTTCTAAGAACATAGTTCGGTCCCAATTTTTATGCTAGAGTGAAAAAATAGTTTGAACAAGTATGTCAGGTTCCACGAGTGAAGGGTGATTGCAGGCCAAAATCATGTTTTTAATCCATTTATGGCCAGTCTAGACTCAGAACGTCTTCTAATAGAATGAGGTGAGACCATAAGCTCAGTATTATTTGGGTGGAGGAAGAGTACTTTTAGCTGTAAGCCTGAGGTTGCCTAGGGCTGAGATGAGTTTCCAATAATAGTATAATAATATTTGTAGCATTTTTGTCTGTTATCAGGTCTGTTCTAAAGACTGATGCCGTGCGTAAAATTGCTTATTTTTCTTATTGTCTTTTTTAATTTTAATTTTTAGCTTATATTTGTTCACGTCACATGATTTACTGTCCTTTATGTACAACTTCAGAAAAAAAAAGATTTATTAACTCTATTGTTTGTTGATGTTTCATTTCTTAGTTATGCTTTAATCATTAAACAATTAAGCTGTTTTACAGGTTTTTCTTGTTTTTTTTTTGTTTTGTTTTTTTAATTAGTTGCCACTTTTACAAGAGCCGGCTCTTCTGAGCTGGTTGAAATTCTTATCCAGGGAACTACCCCACACAGTTTATAGTAATTTGACTGTGCATCTGATGCACCTTTTGGACTAGAGTTAAACCTTCGATCCAAGTTCACAATTACTAGTTCTTTTCTGCATGTATCTAGATTTTATAAAAAAAAACGCCGAAATTCCTAGTGATTATGTCATCTAATATACGCCATTGTTTTATTTAGCCTACAAATATATGCTGGACTAGTGCAATACAACCTAGTTTTTCGACAAATAAGACACTTCTAATATTTAACCGAAATTAATACTTTTATGGCTCAGTTTTAGGTTATTCGAGCTCAGTATTTATCCAAGAAATTTTGTTTTTATAAGATATTTCTGATAGGGTTTTTAATTTTAAATTGAAGATTTTGATCGTTTTATTTTTGAGCGCTTATAGATATTGTTGAATCAGTTACGTTAGTGTTTGGGTTCTTTGGTTGAATTTTGGTGTCTCAAACAATTAAAAAAAATTAAAATATTATGCCAAACTATAGTCACTAAAAATCATATCTACCATCAATTTTACACTAAAGAATTTTCTTAGACTCTTTGTATTTCAATATTTTAAAGAACTTAAGTACTAAAGAAAAACCAAACTTAAAAAAAAGATAAAACTGCTAGCAGTGAGTCAATTATGTTCCCAATTTTGAACTAGGCGTAAAAACCTGTTAAAAAATGTCAAAATGTAGCTCTTCAATCAACGTAAAAAATCTCTATTGTTTCCAAAATTGACTTTTCATTTGTCTCTGAAAAAGAATTTTTCTTTTGCTTGCTGCTTTAAATTCTCCAATTTCCTGAAATTCCCCAAGTACACCCTGAGGCTCCAATAAAATAGTCTTCGTTGTTATTACATTTATCAGTTTTTTGTTTGTTTTAATATATCCAAAAATTAATTTATGTTCATTTCAGAAAATCATGAAAAGTTCGTCCTATATCTGTCACTTGGTGTGGCTTTTGGTGTGGTCCTCTTTTTGGGTCTTTTGATTGGGCGGTTTTGGCACAAACGAAGATTGTCTGAGGAGAGCAAGAAAAGTGAATCGAGTCAGAACCACAATACTTTATCAACAGACCTGTCACTCCCTGGTTTTAATGACGATCTTCTTGATGTAGACAATGATATCGATCTGACACTTGTTCCTCCTCCGAGTTCCCAAGATTTGACCTCCTTCTCTCCTAATATATCTACGCTGCAACGGCAGCAGTTTAGTCAACCAAGAAGCTTTGCAAGAACTAGCAATTCCCATTTATTTTATGGATGACACGACCCCATGGGGCACGATTTCCAGTGCCTCGAAAGTCGAGTGTGAAGTTTTGTGCCTATATTATCAAAAGAAAATAACATATCTTTGAAGTTGTAAAAAAGACTGTTGAATTTTACCTTGCTTATCTTCTAGCATAATGTGACCAAAGGATATGTAGGAGTTCGAACTTGACCTGAGTTACTTTAAACAAATAAGCTTTCGAAAAGTTTAATTATGAGTCAGAACAAGTGGCAAGCGGTGTTCCGTAGCGTTTATTGGTTTGGACAAATTCTATTTTATAAATGATGTTTTTACTTGCAATTTGTTTGTTGCAATACAGTCAACATAGACCTGTGCTTTGCTTTACAAGGTTTCCAACTCTTGGTTACAGAAAAATGGCAACAAATTTTGGGGATATATGACAATGGTTTTGTTGTTATAGTAACTGTTTGATTCCTTTTTACCAATGCAATAGTCTTTATACATACCTTTTGTGTGAATATTTTATCAAAATTGGTTCTTTCGATAAGACAACTATTATTTTAAATTTTAATTTGTTCAAGTAAAACTCTGTTGATGATTCTTATAACTCCGGTTTTGTCCTTTTGTAATTAAAGATCGCTTGTTACTAAAAGCCCTAAATGTCTATTCAAATTACTACACAAAGTATTTTACACTACCTCAAAAACTTGAAGTAGTATTTCAAACCAAAAAAATTGCATGTTGTTGAGAATTTTTTGCACCATTCTTGTCAAATTAACACATGTCGGGCATAATACACAAAATTTATAGACCTACATCCAAACTTGAAACTTAAGAAAACAGCCAAAAGTAACACAAATATTGAAATGAGCAAAAGTAAACGCTTAAATGAGAAAGGTAGCAATCCCCCATTCAATCTCAGTTTTTACCGTCAAACTTTAACTAGTGATTCACTAAAAATCTTTTACAGTGAAAAAAGGTCAATTGGTTATCCCAAATGTTTTAATTTTTACACATGTTAAATAATACACTCGACATTTAACAGTAAATAAAACTTTTCAAAAGCATCTGGGCCATATACATTTTCGTTTAAATCGTGTGCAAGTAAAAAAACATTCAATTCAAAAGGCACAGTTAAAAAAATAAATTGATCTTTTGTTAATGCTTTAGTCTTGAACTTGATGGGTAAACAATCAGACTTTAGCGTAAAGATTTGAAGTAGAGAAGGCGTTGCCCCCACCTAACAAATCGATGAACATACTTAACTTTCAAGCTCTGATACAATCCGTTCTTGATCATCATTTTCAGGATTATCTCAAATGTGAGAAGCTAATCCCCTCCGCCTTCAAATTATAGTTCAACTTACGTATTGACTTCGCCCTTTAAATTCGTAAAAAGGCTTCGTAAAAAGTAAAAACTTTCAGAAGTAAGGGAGAGGCTGTCAACTCATTCAAACCAGCTCTCTTTACTCTTAACTGTAAGCTTTAAATGTATAGCCTTGACTTTTGGAAACTGACGTTTCTAATTAAAACTATCACTGCCATAATAAGAGGGCTGCTCTTAACCCCCTCCCCCCGTGAACATACACATAGTTCAAATATATTCAGAAAAAAATGACGGAGGGTCAGGGGATAAATTCACATCCTCCTAGTTTTATGAAGAACGTCTTTGGTTTAGTTCCTAGGTTTAGATGAAACCGTTGAGGCTGTTCAATTAGCCTTTCGGCAGTTCAGGGACAATGACAAGTCATCTTTGTCACTTGACAACATTTTTGTCCTTCCTATCCCCAAGTTGTTTTATTTTTAGTGACGGAAAAGAGTAGACTACTGCCAGAATGCTTTTCTGGGTGCACAAGTCAGCCATGATAATTAAAAGGGCAGTAAACACCATTTTTGCAGCTTTTCAAGAGAGCCAAAAACGGAAAAAAGTTTGTCTAAGGCGTAAATCTCTTTTTCCTCTTCAAAACTCGTCCAGGTCCAAAAATGGTGTAATTCTCTTTTTTATCCTCGTAACGACGATACATACATAACACATTTTCGACCAAAATGGCATATTTCGCCCTTTTTCTTACCACAACCGTTTGTTTGCAGGTAGGTTGATAGTGGTGCATGTCTTTTTTTATCGTTCGGTACGAGATAAGAAAACTCTGACTGCACCACTCGATTCCTCATGCTGAGTTTACCCACGACACCTAAATAACTTATTTTCGACCAAAATGGATATAACTCATTTCGAAAATAAAATAGACACATACACTACTCAATTTAGACCAAAATTATCAAAGCCGAGGTGATATGAGAAGTTTTATTTATATCAGGATTTAAGTGAGAGCTCTATTTGATACATTTTTAAATGTCCTCTCGTTCCCCAAAATTATTACCTGGAGGCATACACACTGCCAGAAATTAATTTTCTGTAGCGTAATCTTAACTTTTACTTATACAAGGCTCAGAGCCTTTAAATTTTCGTTTAAATAAGGCTTTTCCCGATAATTGACTACCGGTGGTTTGATGCAAAAACCTATTTTGGATAAAAAATTGTCGCTTTTCTCTAGGGAAGGGTCAGTTTTGCAAATCCGACGGTAAGTGTCGCTTTTTTTCGCTTTTCTCTCGAGAAGAATAAGATTTTTCGTAAATCTGAAGATAAGCACGATAAAATTCCATTTTATGTTTTTCATCAGGATTGTGTAGCATTATGGAGGCTTTTAAACGCACTTCCTGAAATTACACAAATATTTTTATTAATAGATTTAACCATAAAAATTTAATGCATAACTGGAATCAGAGAAAAACTCAGATTTTTTTTTTCAAACAGTTCGTGGTAACAAAATGTAAGTAAGGAGCGACGCGGCTCTATGGTAACCGAAACTCTAAAAACGGAATTTTAACATCAATAGATACATCAAAGTAATTGGCTTGTTATGCTTATTCCTTATATACGAGATGCATCAAGTTTTGTGATACTCGTCAAAAGCTAAGAGCTTGAGAAAATTTACCTGAAAAGGGGGGAGAAACCTTCTAAAAGTTAAGGAATCTTAATGACTTATGAATCTTAAAACCTTAATCCACCACCAGCAGATTCAGCGTACAGAAAAGCCTACTGTAGAAGCTTCAAGCTCCTATGTACAAAAATGTGGATTTTTTCCTTTTTTTTTACCAGAAGAAAGATTACGGATGTGTGCTTATTGGTTTCTTTTCTTTTTTTCAGCGGTGACAGTTTTGAGTCAGAGATCATAGAAGATCGGGAGAGGGCTCATTTGATTGGAATTAAAAAGTTATAGTGCCCCTCTTATGTGACCAAAAATATTGGAGAGCAGCTAGCCACCATTCAACATCTTTTCTTTCCCCACAGTCGTCCGATAAAATTTTGTTGAGCAGAGATCTAAAGGATTTAAAACCCATGTCTTTGATGATGACTTAGCCACTACACCCCCGGGGAAAGCGCTACAAGCTATAAAGATTGCCTGTTGCTTACATATAGTATTGGTTAGTGGGAAGTATAATACTATTTTTCGGGGGGAGGGGATTTTCTGTGGGGGAGGAGTTTTTTCTACGGGGAGAATTTTCTGTGGGGAGGGAAGTTTTTGGGGGGTTGAACTTTCCAAAAGAATCTTTAAACAAGGGAAGGAGGAATATTTGCCAGAATTCATATACAAAGCTCGTCATAATTTTTTTTACTTTCTATCTGGTGACTCCATTTTAGGAGCGGATATGCTCTTGGGGAATTGTCCGGGAGTGGGGTTAGAATTCCCCGAGGGTTTCGCAAGGTTATCACCGAGAGCCAGGGACAAGGGTTGTATGTTATGCCATAGGGGCATATAAGATATTATGGAAGGAATGTTCGTATGAACTTAGAAGGATGTTAATTTGATTGTAAATTAAAGTTCTAGTCCCCTTTAAAGAGTCAAAAGGGATCGAAGGGTACTAGCCCCCTTCTCCAACGTTCTCTCTAAAATAGACCCGATCAAAATTCTAAGATAGCCATTTTATCAAAATAGTTTAAAGCAAAATAACCAGGATTCTAGGGCTTACAACTTCTTCCAAACCCCGGGGCAAGGGCTACAAGTTAGGGTAGGTGTCCTTTGTTAATATAAAATAATTTTTATGGAAGCGTTATGCGTATTAACTTTGGAGGGGGTTCATTCGAATGTAAATCTAAATAGCCCCTTCCAAAGTTTGTAAAGCCTTATAACCCCTTCATACTGAAATTTAGGAAAACAGTCCAAAGGTCATCTAACTATCCTTCTGGGATTGACCACGAGGCGTGTAATTTATGCAAGCTACTATTTCTCAACATATAAGATTTTTATGGAAAGTTTGGTCGCATTAACTTTGATTGGAAGTTGAAAGCTTTAGGACCCTGGTTAAAAGTCAAAAGTGATCAATAGGCAACCATCCCCCTCCCCAGCGCCCGTTTTCCCCAAATGTATTAGATCAAAGGTTTGAGATAACCTTTTTGTTCAAATAGTTCAAAGATCAAATAACTATGCCTCAAAAGGAAATTAACAACTTTAGGACCCATGTTAAGAGTCAAAAGTGATCAAAGCTCAACCATTTCCCTCTCCAACTCCCTTTTTCCCCAAATGTATCGGATCAAAGTTTTGAGATAACCACTTTGTTCAAATAGTTCAAAAATCAAATAACTATGGCTTAGGGGTTGAAACACCTCCCCTAGCCTCTGAGCAAGATACTATATATTATTGTTCAATTTGCCCATTGTTATATAAGAAATGTGGATTTTGTTGAAAAAGTAGGCAAGTTTGATACTAGGTCTCGAAAAAGTCTTTGGGTATTAAAGTGAAACTTTAAGGAAATAATGAGAAGGATTTTGAACACAATTAAAACACTTCATGGGCTTACTGTTAGGTAGAAGGGAATATCAGCAATATCTAAAGAACGACTTAGGGTTTTAAGCCGAAAATTTCAAGGTATCTAGAGGTGATGTTGAAGAGAGATTTTAGGGTGCTCCCCTCCCTTCCTCCTCTTCTTAGGTGGTCTCTCTGCTCAAGGCTTATCAAAATCTTAGAATTGACCTTTCCTTCAAACTAATCAAAAGACCTATTAGCTATACCTCCAGGAATGCCATTACCTCGTAGTCCAGGGGCAAGGAATATAAATTATGCAATTCGCCTATTGTTTACATGCTGGATTTTTCACCAGGAAAAGAGGACACATTTGATTCTGGGTATATCTTAAAACGCTAAGGGCTGTAAGCACAAACCTTGGAGGATGTTGTGGGGTATATTATTAAAAATCAAAAGGAAATATGTGCATCAAGTTTAGCCAAAAGGAGGATCTACAATATCTAAGAACGGCTGAGGGAACTGTCAAAAAAGTTGGGGAGGGGGGTTGAAAGTGACTGGAGGGCCACTAGACCCCTCCCATGACTATTTAATCGTAGTACCAGTAAATATATTTGATCGAAATTTTGAAAAAGAGTTCTTGTTCAAAATAGTCAAAAGATAAAATAACTATACCTTTGGGAATGACGTAACGCTCCACAGCTTTGGAGAAGTATGCTGAACACAACAATACACTGTGTGCACGCTGATCGTTAGAAGCAAGTATTACCAATATCTAAGGAACGGCTGAGCGTGTTAAGGTGAAAATTTCAAGAGATATTAAAGAGCTATCGGAGGATAAACAGCCTCCTTATCCTTTTTAGATGCTCCCTCCTCTCATCACTGATCAAAACTTCGAAAAGCTGATTTTGTTCAAAATAGTCAAAAGATCTAGTAACTATCCCTCAAGGGAGGAAATGTCTCCCACAGCCCCCAGGATAAGGATCGTAAATATAACAATATATCCTAGCGTTAAACTAAGTCTAAAGATGCTTTGTGCATTTTGTTTATCCAAAAATGTGTCTGGTATTTCACAAGAACACTTTAGGGTATTAACCTTAGACTTTCAAAGCATGTTGAGGAAGATGTTAAAAAGTGGTCGGAGGGCAATCAATCCCCCTCATATTCCCGTTTTAGCTGCCCTTCAAAGATACCTGATTGAAAAAAAATTAAATTAGCCACCTTGTTCAAGCTAGTCAATAAAGTCAAATAAATGTACCTACGAGAATGAATTAGAACTACATCCCCCCGGGTAAGCATTGTAAATTATACAAGATTTCCCTTGTTCTCACACAAGGTTAACTATAGGGAAAAAGTGACATTTTGATTAAATTATACAAGATTTCCCTTGTTCTCACACAAGGTTAACTATAGGGAAAAAGTGACATTTTGATTCCGAGTCTAAAAAAAAACTAAGAATATTAAGTGTGAACGCCGATTCACCGTTTCACACAGTCTATAGTAATTCCAAGTCAGCTTCCTCAATATGATTTGGCAGATAAAATAATTTCTTCCGCCTATTTATTTCTCAACCCTGGTACCAAAGAGCAAGAAGATAAGGTGGAAATTTCAAGTAACAAAAATATAAACATTGATCAGAGAATTGGAGGACAGAAAATCAGAAAAGGTAGAGTAAAACTCATTGCATTAACCCTTCGATTATACCTAGACATACTCATTGCATTTACCCTTCGATTATACCTAGACATTTTTCGAGTAAATTATAAGACTTATCACCCTATGATCAGGGTAGCAAACTTTCGACCCCAGGCTCCAGTAGTCAGATATTTTGTGAAGGATCAAACAAACCAGCCAAATTAATACTAGGGATTAAAAATCTGCAGAGCTTAGAGATCAAACAAATCGCAGTAACGCACTGTTATTAAAGAGCAATGCCGCTTCATAGTAACTGAAACTCTAAAAAACGGAATTTTGAAATTACGAGATATATTAAGATAGAAGGCTTATTATGATGATTCCAAATAAATAAGGTTCATTAGATTTAGTGTTACCCATCAAAAGCTACAATCCTGAGTCAAAATGCCTAATTTCTGAAAAAGGAGAGGTACACTCCCTAGAAGTCAAGAAATATTTATGAAAATCTTACTCGTATGAATAAGGCTGATCAATCAGCCTTATTCATTTTTGTGGACCTACGCTGTCAAAGCTACAATGCTTTAGATATAAATAAGAATCAGAATAAATCTGAGAGGCTACAGATAATAGCTTGTTTTTTAAATATTCTATAAACAAAGAGGTAATTTTATATATAAGATCCATCCAGTTTAGTGTTACTCGTCAAAAGCTGTTGACCTGTGAAAATTTCCCTGGTTTTAGAAAAAAAATGGAAACGTCTCAATAAAAGTTAAAAAGTCTTAATGAAAATCATAGCACCAGATTCAGCGTCTCAAAGACCCCAATAAATATGTTTCAAGCTCCTATATATAAAAATGTAAAATTTGGCATTGTGTACCAGAAAACAAGATCACGAATGCGTTTTTTTTCAGGGGGTGATTGAATCGAACCCATGATCGTAGATTACCAGGAAAGGGCTAGCTTGATCGGAAATAGAAGTTTTAGGTCCATTTTCAAGTGACCAAAAATATTAGGGTAGCTAGCCCCTCTATCCCGACCCATTTTTGAGACCAACCCCCAAAGTCGTCCTGAAAAAAAAAGATATAACTATTTTCTTCAGCATAGTCGGAAGATTTGAAAACTGTGTCATTGGTGATGAATTAGCCCCCAAACTCCTTGAGGAAGGACTACAAGCTATGGACTTTGCCCATTGTTTATATATAGTAGGTTATAAGTTATTGGGACATATACAGGTATTTGTAAAGAGTGGTTTTCTAGGGGGAAGATATTTTCTACGGTGAGAAATTTTTGTAAGGAAGGAAGTTTCGGGTGGGAGTTACCTTTGCAGAGTGAATTTCACAAGGTTTAAGGGGCCAATACCCCCTTCGAATCCAAGTTCCGGCACTTTTTTTAAAAAACTTCTTCAAGATACAGTTTTTTTGTTACGGAATAGGGAGTGTTTATTCAAAACAGAGGTGTTTTTCCGGGTTGCAGAGATAGCTTGCAGCCTAGTAGGGGACAATCATGTCCCATTATAAAAATCAAAATAGCCAATAACTCTCAAAACTAGTGTCAGATTAAAAAAAATAAGTACACTATTAGAACCACCTTATCCATTATTCCCATACAGGAAACTAACTGTCCCTTGGGTTGAATTAAAAAAAAAATATATTTTTTTTTTAACTGCAAGTAAGGAGTGACATTAAAACTTAAAACGAACAAAAATTATTCCATATATTAAAGGGGCTGTCCCCTCCTCAACGCCTCGCTCTTTACTCTAAAGTTTGACTCTTTGTCACAACTCTACTTTTTAAAACAATACGCAAAACTTTAGCGTAAAGAGCAAGGCGTTGAGAAGGGAATAATGCCTTTCATATACAGAATAATTTCTGTTTGTTTTAGGTTTTAGTGTCACTCCTTACTTTCAGTTAGAAAAGCTTCTTTTTCTATTTAATTTCTGAATGTTTTTGAATCAAGGCAAGTTTCGATTTTGGCTCACTGCAATTGAACAAATGAAACGAAATTTGCATTTTTTTTTTCTTTTTTTTTTTGTTAAATAGCTTTCTCATAGTTTCTTATAGGACGATTTCGCTAAAAGAAAGGGGGTGGGGGAAGAGGCCTAGTTACCCCCCAATGTTTTGCTACTTAAAAATGCAACTAGATTTTTTGTTTTTTTACAAACATTTTTGTTAGTAATTAATAGACGTACCTTAGGAATTAGCTTACGTAACGAACTTATATATTTGTGTATTTTTTATTACGTATATGAGGGGGTTTTCCCATTGTCAATATCTCGTTCTTTACATTAAAGCTTGAATTTTGTCCCAAATCTTTAAAAATTAAATAAAAAAAAACTAATTTTTTTAGCTGAAAGTAAGGAGCGACATTAAAACTTAAAACGAACAGAAATTACTCCGTATATGAAATGAGTTGTCCCCTCCGCAAACCCTCGCTCTTTATGCTAAAGTTTGACTCTGCCACAATTCTACTTTTTAAAACAATTTAAAGCTTTAGCGTAAAGAGCGAGGGATTGCGGAGGGGACAACTCATTTCATATACGGAGTAATTTCTGTTCGGTTTAAGTTTTAATGTCGCTCCTTACTTTCAGCTAAAAAAAATAGTTTTTTTATTTAATTTCAAAACGTTTTTGAATTAATGCATGTTTGGTTTTGGCTCTCCGCACATAAATTATTAAAATGAAACTTGTATATTAATTCTTTTTTTGGCTAAATGGCTTTCTCTTAGTTTTGATCAGACGATTTTGAGAAATAAGGGGCGGAGAAGGAGGCCTAGTTGCCCTCCAATTTTTCGGTTACTTAAAAGGCAACTAGAACTTTTAATTTTTAATGAAGTTAATTTTTATTAGTAAAAAATACACGTAACTTTAGAATTAACTTACGTAACAAACTTTCATAACCCTATATTTTTATTATGTATACGAGGAGGTTTGTACCCTCGTTAATACCTCGCTCTTTACACTAAATCGTAAGTTTTGTCCCAATTCTTTAAGAATGACCCCTGAATCAGAAAGGCCGTAGAATAAATAGTTGAAGTTACTAAAAATACTTTAGCATAAAGAGCAAGGTATTTATCTCCTCCTAAGTACCTTGCTCTTTATGCTAAAGTATTTTTAGAACCCCTCATATGCGTAATTATCTCTGTTCGTTTTAAGTTTCAATGCTACTTCTTCCTTTCATTTGAAAAAACGTTTTCATGTTTATTTTTCATTGTTTTCTTATAGTAATGCTAGAGAACCCTGCGCCCTTTTCATTGAATTTTTCTTCCCCCATGACAGATTCCCCCAAGGAAAGATCCTCCAACATAGCCCCCTCTTCTCAGCCCCACCCCCAAACAAAATAAAATCCCCCTGAAAACGTCTGTACACTTCCCAATAACCATTACTATATGTAAACACTGGTCAAAGTTTGTAACTTGCAGCCCCTCCCCCAGGGATTGTGGGGGAGTAAGTAATCCCCAAAGACATAGTTATGATGGTTTTCGACTATTCTGAACAAAATGGCTATCTCAAAATTTTGATCCGTTGACTTTGGGAAAAAATGAGCGTGGGCGGGGGCCTAGATGCCCTCCAATTTTTTTGGTCACTTAAAAAGGGCACTAGAACTTTTCATCTCCGTTAGAATGAACCCTCTTGCGACATTCTAGGACCACTGGGTCGATACGATGACCCCTGGGGAAAAGAAAAAAACAAACAAAAAAACAAACAAATAAACACGCACCCGTGATTTGTCTTCTGACAAAAAATATAAAATTCCACATTTTTGTAGATAGGAGCTTGAAACTTCTTTAGTAGGGTTCTCTGATACGCTGAATCTGATGGTGTCATTTTCGTTAAGATCCTACGACTTTTAGGGGGTGTTTCTCCCTATTTTCTTAAATAAGGCAAATTTTCTCAGGCTCGTAACTTTTGATGGGTAAGACTAAACTTGATGAAACTTACATATTTAAAATCAGCATTAAAATGCAATTCTTTTGATGTAGCTATTGATATCAAAATTCAATTTTTTAGAGTTTTGGTTACTATTGAGCCGGGTCGCTCCTTACTACAGTTCGTTACCACGAACTGTTTGATGACCCCTGAATCACAAAGGCCGTAGAATAACTAGTTGAAATTACTAAGAATACTTTAGCGTAAAGAGCAAGGTATTGTGGAAGAAACGAACCCCCTTATATAAGCAATATTTTATGTTCGTTTTAAGTTTTAATTTTGATTATTACTTCCAGTTGAAAAAAAAATATTTATTTTCTCATAGTCTTTTTATAAATAATGCTAGAAAATCATGTGCCCCCTTCATGGAAATTCTCTTCCTTTATGAAAAAATTCCTCCATAGAAAGATCCTCCCACATAACCTTACCTCCTGACCCAACACCACCCCAACACAAAAAAGTCCCCCAGAAAACGTCTGTACACTTTATAATCAACAATTACTATATGTAAACAATGGTCAAAGTTTGTAACTTGCCGCCCCTCCCCCAGGAGTTGTTGTGTATTTAGTTATTCCCAAAGATCTAGCTAGGTGTTCGACTAATCTGAACATAATGGCGATCTCAAAATTTTGATCCAGTCACTTGGGAGAAAAAATATACGTGGGAGGGGCCTCGGTGTCCTCCAATTTTTTTGGTCACTTAAAAAGGGCACTAGAACTTTTAATTTCCGTTGGAATGAGCCCTCTCGCTACATTCTAGGACAACAGGGTCGATACGATCACCCCTGGGAAAAAAACAACAAAAAAAACAAATAAACATGCATCCGTGATCTTTCTTCTGGCAAAAAATACAAAATTCCACATTTTTTATGATAGGAGCTTGAAACTTCTACAGTAATGTTCTCTGATACGCTGAATCTGATGGTGTCATTTTTGTTAAGATGCTATGGTTTTTAGTGGGGTATTTTCCCCTATTTTCTAAAATAAGACACATTTTCTCAGGCTCGTAACTTTTGACCGTTAAGACTAAACTTGATGAAACTTATATATTTAAAATCATCATTAAAATGCGATTCTTTTAATGCAAAATTCCGTTTTTTAGAGCTTCGGTTACTATTGAGCCGGGTCGCTCCTTACTACAGTTCGTTACCACAAATCGGTTGATAACAAGGAAAATTTATTGGTTTGAAAATCAAGAAAAGTGACTGCAACCATGGTATTCTGCACTGACGGTATCTTTTTTTTTTTTTTTTTTTTTTTTCTTTTTTTTTTGGACTCAGCTAACTCGACACTGGAAAATCATAGAGAGCTGTTTAATGGCTCATTTGAAATGAAATTGATGTATTTAAAATCTTTCATAATTAATACTAACACTATCAAAAACAAAATAGTTTTTTTACGAAAAAATCCATTTTTATATAGCTCTTTTTAGCAAATGTTATTAACATCTGCTTGCCTCCAGAAACTAATTTTTCTTGGCTCGACTTCTAAAGCGCTATTCTCTATAACTTTGCACTTTATTTCCGTAGATTTATTTTAGTTCTAAGTCCAGAATCACTAAAGTTATTACGCAAACTGCAAAACTATTTAAAATATTTATAGTCTCTGAGCAATAATTTTAGCTTTCAATTATAACTAGAAAAATACCTGAAAAATTACAATTATTTTCACTTATTACTTCATATAAGACGTAATAGATGAGTGCAATATCTATACACGTTTATCTTTCGAAAAGATAATTTTATTTTATTTAATTCTTATTTTAGTTCAGTAGCACTAAAGATATAATGTACACTGCAAAAATATTTTTAGTGTCTTAGCAATATCGTTAAATTTTTTTGTTAAAAATAGAACAATACATGAAAACTTTAAAATTAGTTTTGTTTTTTGCTAGGTTTTAACCACTCGATACGTGATTTTATGGGAGAGGACGCGGGTTCGAGTCCCAGTGTACCCAATTCTTCAGTTTGGGACGGGGGTCAGTGGCGAGACTCTGTAAGCTTAGCCAGAGTCGACCCAGCTCTAAATGGGTACCTGGAGAAATCTGGGGAAGGTAAACAGGAAGGGTGTGCGAAAGCACAGGGTGGCTGGCCCCCAACCCCCCATTGCACTTCCTGGCTGAAGGGCCAAGAAACGGAGATCAGCACCGCCGGTACGGACTGTAAAGTCTAATGCCGTATCCTTTACCCTTTACCTTTTACCTTTTTATAAATATAGGCAGTATATTAGCGTTGCCTTAGTAAAAAGTGATGTGGCCACAATGTAGCATTTATTTATTTTTTTGGTTTTAGACCAGAGCACTAGTTATCGAAGGAGTTATTGTAGAAACATCGAAAAGGGCTCATTCGATTTGAAATTGAAGGGTTAGTCCCCTTTTTATAGTCAAAAGTGGTTGAAGGGCAACTAACTCCCCTCCCATGCCTACTATTTCCCCAAACACATTCAACCAAAATTCTGAGATAGCCATTTTGTTCAACTGTGTTGGAAGTTTTGGAAATTATGTCTTTGAGGATGATAACCCTCTCATAGCCCTTAGGGCAAGGGTTGTAAGTTATGCCAGAGGGCATTTATGATTTATATAGAAATGGTGATCGTGTGAACTTCAAACGGTGCTCATTGGATTGGTTATCAGAAGTTCTAGTACACTTTTTAAGATTCAGAGTGATCGGAGGGCGGGTACCCCCCACCTCGTTTTTCCCGAAATTAATCTGATATGAATTTTAAGATGGCTATTTGCTGTCGTAAAAACTTCTATAAAGGCTTGTTCGATTGAAAATTGAAGGAGGCTAGTGCCTCTTTTGATAATCGAAATAGACTAGAAGGCAACTAACCCCCTGGCCCATTCCCACGCTCACCATTCCCAAACACATTAAATCAAAACTTTAAGATCGCCATTTTGTTCAGTCTAGTTCAAAGGTTCGTAAATTATGTCTTTGAGGATGACACCCCCCCCTAGCCCTCAGGGCAAGGGTTGAAGGTTATGCCCTGGGGGCATATAAATTTCTTATAGAAAGGGTGGCCCTATAAACTTCATAGGGGGGTCATTGGACTGGTAATCAGAAGTTCTAGTACCATTTTTAAGATTCAAACCAAGAGTTGGATCCCCCCCACAGCTCGTATTTTCCTAAAATGCACCTAATAGAAATGTTGCTGTAGAATATGTTGTTTTAGAAACTCCTGAAAAGGCTTATTCAATTCATTCGATTAGAAATTAAAGGGGCTAGTGCCTCTTCTAGTAGTTGAACGAGACTAAAGGACAACTAACCCCCTCCCACGCCCTCTATTTCTCCAAATACATCCAATAAAAATTTTGAGATAACCATTTTGTCCAGCGTAGTTAAAAGGTTTGGAAGTTATGTCATTGAGCATGACAACCCCCCTTCCCAAAGCCCTAAGGTCAAGAATTATAAGTTATGCCCTAAGGGTATATAAAGTTCTCATAAATTTCGGAGAGGGCTCATTGGATGGATAATCAAAATCTATAGGATCCTTTTCAAGATTCAAAGTGATCGGAGGATGTATATCCCCCCCCCCAACTTGTATTTTCCTAAACTGCATCTGACAGAAATTTTGAGCCAGACTTGTCATAGAAACTTCAAAAAGTCTCACTCGATTGAAAATTGAAAGGACCTTTTTTAATAGTAAAAAAGTGATGGTAGGGCAACAAGCCTCCCCCACGCCCATCAATTCCCAAAACATATCAAATTAAAATTTGGAGATAGTCATTTTATTCAGCGTAGCTGAAAGGTTTGAGAATTATGTCTTTGAGGATGACACCCCTCCTCCACAGCCCTTAGCGCAAGGGGTTTAACCTATGCCCCGAGGGCATCTAAGAATTTATGGAAAGGGTAGTCGTATAAACTCCAAGAAGGGGCTCATCGCTTTGGAAATTAGATATTCCTGTTCCCTTTTTAATGGTGACAGTGATTGGGGCACCCACTCCCCCCACGTCTTATTTTGCAAATATACATCTGATAAAAGTTTTGAGATACTCATTTGTTCAAAAACAATCCGAATATCATAAAATAAGGCGTTTGAGGTGGACAGAATCCCCTAGAGTATATGGTATGGGTTGTAAGTTATGCCCAAGTATCATATAAGGTTTTTACGGAAGGGGGTCGTGTGAACCTTCTTGTGAAAAAGGCTTCTTTGATTTAAAATGTAAACTCCTAGTTCCTTTTAAAGAGTCAAACATGAAAGAAAGCAAAAAGCCCCCCCCCCTGACATCCTCTTTTCCCAAAACGTATTTCAGTTGAAATTTTGAGATAGCCACTTTGCTACCAATAGTCCAAAAATCATATAACACCGTCTTTAGGGTAGACACAATCTTTCAGAGCCAATTGACAATTGTTGTAAGTTATGTTTGGGGCATATAAGGTTTTTATTGAAAAGGTAGTCGTAAAAACTTTAGATTGGATGGAGCTCATCTGATCAGACGTTAAATTTTAGTTCCCTTTTTAACGAGTCAAAAGTGAATATAGGATAATCAGCCCCCTCCCCCAAGGCTATCATTCTCCAAAACATATCTGATGGAAGTTTTAAGAGAGCTTTCTTGTTCTGCCTTTTTGATAGGTCCAGTGATTGTGTCTTTGGGGATGTCAACCTCTCTGCAGTTTTCAGGACAAGGATCTGTAAGTTAGGCAATTCGTTCATTGTTTACACCTAGTATATGTTATTGAGAAAGGAATGCATTTTTGAACTTTACTTACAAATAGGACGAAGGGTATTCAGGTAAGACTTTCAAAAATGATAAGATCAATATTGATCTAAATTAAAACACCTTATGTGAATACGGATTGTCAAAAGGGTGCAACACAGGAATAACTGACTATATTAAATGGGAAAATTCAGGAAATAATAAGGGAGATGATCAAAAAGACAATAATTGCATGCTTCCACTAATACTACAACTACCGGCACTACTACTACCACAATTCTCTATTTACAGTATTAAGGGAAAATTTAAACTAAATCAAAAGACTCTATGTGCATGCACATTTTCAAAATAGCACCCCTCAAGAATTGATTTGGTATTAAATTGGATATTTCTGGGAGTACTTAAAGGGGAAGATCATCTCACCAAAAGACAATATATTGCTAATACTACTGCTACTGCTACGTTTTCTACTACTTGTACTACTTCTATTGCAACTACTTGTAGGCGATTGTAAGAACATTGGGAGGAAAATCTAAAGAAGTATATGAGCATAAAGGTTATCAAAAGGACACATCAGCAATGACCTAGCGATGGCTGATTGCATGAAGTTGAAACTTCTGGGACTGAATGAAAGGGATGTTCTACTGACCAAAAGGCAATATGTTAATACTGTTTCTGCTAGAAGTACTGCCGCTATTCAATAATATTACAAGAAATATCAATACAACTACTTTGACTACTAATATAACTATGCCTAAGGGAATGAAGGTAAAATTTCCAGGAAATTTTGAGGGGAGAAGATGGACTGAATTAGAACACACCCTCTGTATTCAGGTTGTCAAAAGGGAGTAACAGCAATATTTTAGGAACAGATTGGTATGTGAAGTTAAAACTAACATTGTTTGCCGTGAGGGATGTTGAACTAACCAAAAGAAAACATCTGCATCCTAGTGCTACCATTTCTACTCATACTACTGCTAATGTTAATATTATTCTTTTATTATTACTACTACCACTAAAGCTTAGGCTACTAAAATTAATTTTGCTGCTACTACTACTACTACTTCTGTTAAAACTAAAGATTAAGGTAAAAGATTTGGGATATATAGAAGCTATATGGAGCTAATTAAAAACTCATTATGCCTACACAGGTTATCAAGCGGATGCATCAGAAATACTTCTGAAACAGTTGATGGTATGTATCAAGCTGAAACTTACAGCGTTTGTTGAAGGGGATGTTGAAGAAACCAAAGGTGTTATATGCATACTGCTGCTACAGCTATTGCTACTGCGCAAGCTATGGGTATTAAGGCGAATATTTTAAAGACTGTTAGTGCGGATGTTGAGATAAGCCAGAACAAACTAATTGCATGTGTACTTTCAAAAAGGTAGCAAAGCAATATCTGAAGAGCAACCTATTTTACTAATTCAGACCATTGAGGGTAAGTTTTGTAGGACTTTGAACTATCCAGAAGGCACTATATGTATACTTTTAATGCTACCAGAACAGTTACTGTAACTATTGACACTAAGGGTATTAAGATGAAACTCACAGGGAACGTTTAGGAGTTTCCTTTAAACAAAAAACTATGTGTATGCAGGTTTTCAAAGAGGCATATAAGCAATATCATAGGCAGCATCACTCTATAATAGCTGGAAACATCCATTCAAACTTTTAAAGGAGCTAATTCGATTCAAAATTGAAAGCTCTGGCACCCTTATTAAGAGTAAAAAGAGATTGGAGGGTGAGAAGTGCTTCTCTGCTTTGAGTGGGTGAACCGCTAGGAAGAACTACACTCTGGAGTGTTTGATACTCCAGGGAGAGTTTTAAAACTTCCTCATGTGCAGCCCTTTCTATTACACTGGGCTTCACAAAGCACTTCAGTAGCGAGATAAATGCATTTCTGGTGCTATTCAGAATACTATGAATATGAACAGTCAAAATTTTAAGACAACCGTTCGGCTAAGCATAGTAGAACGGTCCAGCAACTATGTCTTTAGAGATAACAGGCATGTCAATTTCCCGTGATTATGCAATTGTCCCATTATGCTTTAAAACTAAATGTTGCTTTAAAATAAATCAAAAGGCATTGTGTTTATTGTTGCCAATGAGAAACCTTAGTAATATATCGAGAACGACTGGGGCTATTACGTTGAAACTTTTGGGGTTACTACTGTTACTGCTTCTGCTCTTACGATTTAAATAAATCAAGAGAGTGTGTGTGTGTATCCCGGTTGTCAAAGAGCATAGATAGAATCTTTTGGGAATGATTATAAGTTTTATTTTTCATCCTCAGAAGAGATAAAATTAAATAAAAAAATACTGTTTGTGTCAGGGTTAAAATTTTTGAAAAAGTTTCTTCAACATACAAATAGCAACCCATACTTTGAATTCTTACAGAAAAAAACTGAAAAGATATAAAATACTATTTTCTCCATGAAATATGTCACAATAAAAAACGAACAGACACTACTTTAAAAAGTTTTTTCCACAAAACAAGTTTTTAAAAAAAAGTAGAGATCCATAAGCCAAGAATGACCAGAAATTCGGTCAAATAATCTTACAAGCGTAAAACTACCACGAATCATTATCAATGAATAAATGACACTCAAAATAAACATAAATTTTAATAAATAGCTTACTCAAACTCAAAACAACCAAAAATTATGGCTGATAACCCTTATGCCTTCTCAAGACCAAACACAATTTGCGCTTTACTAAAAAAAAATGACCGTGGATTGTCAGTTCAATTGATATATACTGATACTTTTCCTTGAGGTTTTAATAGTTTTTCTTTATGAAAGTGACAAGAAAAGTGACAACATTTAAAACATATTTTGTTTTCAAACTGTATTTTCTGCTCATTCTTGGCTTAATATAGTACTTTTCTTTACTTAAAAACTTGTTTTGTGGAATTCTTTTAGAAATTGATTATAAGACGATCATTAGAACAACAAACCATTGCATATAATTGACTTATTTAGCTGCTGGATTTTTTTTTTAGGTTGGTGGTCGTAATCGCCCAAACTAATACTGTTTGCAAAACACATTGGGATGCACAACACATGTCTGAGCCATCTGTCTGTCCAAGCCTCACTAGTTGAGCAATGTTTTTTTTTTTTTTTTTTTCATGTATTTATCATAATGATAGACAAAATCGTTTGTAAGGATGATAATAGAATCTTTCTTTTCTTTTTACGGTCTTTTCCCTTGCCATCTCTTCCTAAATTCAAATCTCTTTGTCGTTTGTAGTGACAATAAACATGATTTAAGGGTTCCGGAGAAATTAAAATAGATTTTCTCATTTACACACAAAAATCGACACAAATTCTTCTCCAAGAATGTGTGGAACTCTTGAAGTCATTCAAGATTCTCTTGTTTTACTTATCCATTACATTGGCTTATAAAAAGATAGACATGTCAAGGCTTAAGTATGCCAAAACGCTTGCTTTGCGAGAATGAAAACATTTCAGAGAGACCAATTTATTGTCAAGAAGCAAAAAAAAGGACATTTTGGAATTTTCATTATTTTAAACAATTTGCTTTATTTTACGCTTCAATAGATTCACCGTCTATGACATCGACCCAATCCGTGCTGTAATCTCTAAACAATTAGTTATCTGAAAATGTTTTTCCCAAATAAACATTCCAAGGCCACCCATAGGCCTGCATATGCAACGCCAGCAAGGCATATTCAAGGGTGACATGGCCTTTTTTAAATATTTCCAAATTTTATAAATGATACAAACCGTAATTTTTTCTTCACATTTGTGGTTTGAAAGTACCATTTTGCTGGAAATTGAAAACTCCTTTTGCAGACCGAATATGTTCCATTTCATCCATTTTAGGATACCCCTCTCTAAGTGTGATGGAAAAAAGCTGAAACTGAACAAACGAGCTAATAAGATCTGCCATTAAGCATGGCATTACAGTAAGGAATGGATATTATTAAAAGAAAATTCATCTTTTGCGATTATTGTATTGGAGTTTGATTTAGTTATGGAATGGCTAGCAATACATAAGCCCCTCTTTCTTATAAAAAAAAGAACAAGAAAACAAAATGTATAGCAAGTAGACTACAACTACCCTCACATTCACTTTTTTATATTTAGTCTGATCACCCTCGTCATAAAGAGCATTATCAAAGTTATTTCTAACTGAATAGGTGCTTCGGATTTATCTAAAATTTCTTAGTGCCTCATCTCTTTGTGGCACTGCTTAGTATGAACTGTTCTGAAAATTTTGCGTTTTTTTTCTTTTATTGAAATTTGCGTGTTCGATATATTTTTCACAACGCTGAAAAATTAGATAAACGCAAGTAAATGAATTTAGAATGGAAAATAATATAAAAGCGTTGTTATTTCTATTTTCTAACAAGGAAAAAAAATCTAGTCATAATACAAGCATTTGCGGTCTTGGGCCAGAAAAGATACAGAATATATATAATAGGCAAAAGCTTCGAATTTAGATCAAACCCTCCTTGGGAAAAATTATAGGAATTCTACTTTGAGAAACGGTGCGTGTAAGAAGCCTTTGTGAGAGTTGCAATTTCAAACTTACCCTGATTAAATAGGGAAATGAAATTGCTTTCTGATCCGGTTAAAAAGAGGACTAATTGAATTCTATCTGTAATAATAAAACGAGGATACTTTATTGATGCTAAGAGCCTTTGGAAAGAAGTTCCTCGTCTGGTACCATATTCAAGTACTTTTGTGGCAAGATTCTTATATAAAAATATTTGAAGAGCACCTAATAAGATCTGTATTTATACCCTGTTTTTTGGACTAAACACGTCTGCTTTGACTTTTGTACTAGGAACTCATACAAAATCTTGTAAAATATTTAATATATTTCTAAGACAATAAAGTAGCTTTTACTGGAAGAAAAATTCACTTTGTGATGTGGACTTTGTCCCCAGAGCCATGTAGTCAGATAACAAAAAATAAATTTCAACACACGAGAAGTCTCCGAATGAATCGTACTATTGTAAGGATACATTTGATATCTGCTTTGATATGCGGCTGAAATAACGAGTTTTGACACAAAAATGTCAATATAATGTATGAAGTTTGAAGTCATAAACATCAAAACCCACAGAATGGTTCAACAACTATTTGGATAATTTACCTTTAATTACAATAACGAAAAAAGACATAATTCATAATGAGTTTTTTTTCTTAGTTATATCTTCTCACATTAGGGTCAAAGGTTGTTGAAAAAAACTTGAATTGTTAATCTGGTTTACAATATAGTAGGTTTGAAGGTAATAGCCAACATAATATCCCGTGCAAAAGAAAAATATTTCTCCTACCCTAAGGTAGGAGACCTTACCAAGGGAGATCTCCCATGTTGTTTTTCGGGACTGCTTAAACTAGTAGGGGAAGTAAATTTATAAATCGTTCGTAACCGGGAGGATGTGATGATTCCAGCTAGTCCCTCGGTTCGTTCAGACTTCGGCCTGGCTGTGACTGTGGGACGTGCTTGGAACGTGGTTCCCGCTGAGATCCGGCAGTCACGAACACTTGGCTCCTTTAAGAGACAGATGAAAAGTTTCTTATTAAAGGCTTCTTATTAAATGTTTCTTATGGTTTATTTATTATTTTTTTCCTTTTTTTGGGTTGTTGTATCCTCGATGGCGCGAAAATTTTAATTTTTATTTTATTATCGGGTGATGTGAGGGTTGCTGTTTCGTGGGGACTACCGGTGAGTTGATTTCTTTTCCTTACATATTTATATTTAGATGTTGTTTAATATGTTTATGACAAGTTTTTATGATTCTTTATTTATTGTATGCCGTTTCCCAAATAACGGGCCATTGAGCCCTTTGGGATATTGTTTTTGTTATTTTATGAAAATAAATAGAACTTGAACTTGAACTTCCTATGATTTTAGCAAATTCTCCAACCTTGTTTGATAAATTGATAAAAAGTGAATGTTAACTTAAAAAAATAAGTAGCAGAGTGTATTGTCCGACATATACCAACTAAGGGAAGTCATTTTGCTCACAATTTTATACCCGGTAATCCAGTATTTTTGGAAGATTTAGTTACTGTTGCTCATTGGAGCACGAGAAAGCAGACATGGAGCGTAGATTTAAAATACTCAATAATTAATTCTTATTTCTGGATTTGTGATGGTAGTACATTTTATATTTTCTTTTTTTAGCTTAGTGTTATCTAGTCAGGCAAACACATAAGTCGTGAATACGAGCTTCAAGCATCTCTTCCTCCTTAACAACGATGAACCGTCTGAATAAATTCCTGCACACGAGCCTACTCCTAAGAGAGGTGCTTTCCCATTCGTAGAATCGAACATTTAAAACGTGACAATCAGTGATTAATAATGATCAAAATGTTGTCCTAAAAAAATTTTGTTTGTACACCCTGCATTTCATTCTATCTAGGGAAGGTAATTGTAATATTTGCTGAAGAATCAAAAACAAAAGTCGTACTACGTATACAAAACAAAAGTTGAAAACGCCCAAACTTACAAAGAAACCCACGCTGATACAAAGAAAACCCAGTCCCTAAGGACTTAATTTTCCTTATTTTGTACCATCTTAATTGCACAAGAAAATTATATAAAAAATAGAAATGCCTGCATGGCTTTCCTCCGCACATTAACAGAAGCTATAAGTAGTCTTTTCTAAAATGGAAATAAGACACTTACAAGCAATTCTCACAGTAACACGTTTATTTTCCAGAATTTATAATCACAAAATAGATGAAACTCTGTAACAACTAAACCCTGGATCTGGTACCATCAACCAAAACTAAGTACCCAGCCAAAATACTTTGAAAAAAAAATTAAGACATTAACAATGGATTATATGGAATGAAGAGCATAATTATATTCGATTGTGCCCAGGCAAAAACCTAAAGCACCGTAAATTTAAGCAACCTTTTTCCATGAAGCAATCTTCAGAAATCAACAGTATCACTAACATCCTTAGTGAAACACAGACGACCAAATGCACATTGACGCCGGTTTCTGGTGTCCTCACCATCCATCATTTCAGGTTAGGTATAACCTAACCTGACACCGGTTTCTGATGTCCTCACCATCCATCGTTTCAGAATGTGATGAGGCGAAGCCTACTAGGTCCTAGCCTAATACATTCGTACTTAAGTCAAACATCAAAATAAAGATCTAAACAGGACTTGCAAGTGTGCAATAGCTGGACAGTTCAACACCTAATTAAAAAACAGCAACTTGCAAGTTTATAAGAGGTGGATGAAAATAAGGATGATGACTCACCATCATTTTGGAAGTTAAAAATATTCTAATTTCAAAGTACGAGCATTCTGGATAATCTATAAACAGCATATAATGAAACCCCAACACAAAACAACCAGAAATCCTTGTCAATGCTTCTGAAAAACATTTAAATCAAGCTTACAGTTATGTCAACGATCAATATCCAACTCAGAGAAGCTACAACACTGCTGAACATGAATATTACATACTTACTTGCAAAGATCACCTTCCAGTCAATATTTTAAGCTTTTGATATGTTAATTCAATATTTAAGCTTTTCGAGTAATTATTTTGTGACCCCTTCCCCCTACCGACCAAGTTCAATTTAAAGATCTTAATATTCGAAAGAATCATGATAAGATAGACTAAAGCACTAACCTAACGAATAAATGCCAATTGATAATGGGACTGTGATTACGCTGATATTGAGCTAAATACAAATTAAGCCATTACTTTTAAATCCGTAGAATATGAAGCTCACAGCCCTGTCACAATAAACACTCGTGTAAAATCCAGAGCCAGATAGAGCATTTGAAGATGGTTAGGAACTGGGTCTAGGTCTGCCTAAACATCAGAGGGAAATTTGGCGTTTATAAAATATCATTGTCCATTGGCCTTAAAATGTCACAATTTAGGCAAATGACCTTTCAAAGGCCGAAATCCAAATAGAATGCGAATCCAAAGAGGCTTTTCTAGCAAATAATCAATAGGAATGATAACACAAATGTCATGACACAAATGATAATACATGAAAATAGCAGAGAAAATTGGCATTTTGCAGTTTTGCCTGAGAACAACATCCTTCAGGAATGAGAATTAATTTTAATTGAAGATCACAGACTCATTAATCCCTTCCACATACAATTTTTATACTAGATCTAGCTGGTCGTCATTTGGCCGATTGTTTGATGAAAATCTTACCGAGTGAGGACACTCCTTTACCATCACTATCGAACGAGAAATTGTTCGTGATATTGAAGAAAAACTTTGCTATGTTACTTTGGACACTAAGCAAGAGACAGTAGCTGCCTCCTGCTTAGAGCCTCTTGAAAAGAGCTATGAGTTGTCTGATAGTCAAATTATCACTACTGGTAATCAGAGATTTAGATGCCCAAAAGCTTTATTCCAGCCATCCTTCCTCGGTATGGAACCTACTAGCATTCATAAAACTACCTACAAAAATATTGTTAAACGCAATGTAAACATCAGAAAGAACCTCTACGCCAACACCATTTTGTCTGATGGTACTATTATGTACCCTGGTATTGCTGACAGAATTCAGGAGGAAATAACTAGCCTTGCACCATCCACTATGAACATCAGAATTATTGCCACACCTGAGCGTAAATACTCTGTATAGATCCTAGCTTCCCTCTGAAAATTCCAATAGATGTGGATTTCTGAACAGCAATACGACGAATCTGGACCCTCAATTGTTTAAAGAAAATGCTTTTAACCAGATTATGCCCAAGAGTGACATTGCCAATAAATGTGATTTTTGTTAAAGAAATTGAGTTGAGCAGCACCCTTTCTTTTTTTCTTCTAGAATTCCATGTTTGTATGGGAATTTAAAAAAAAGTCGAACAAACACTTTAAGCGCAACCATTCAACGACAGCTAATAGAGGAAGTATTTTGAAAAAAAATTGACTCAAAACTTTTTCTCACTTTTGATTTGCTTAGGATATCTGAATATTTAATTATTTAGATGCGTAAATTACCTACCAAAATTAATTGATTGATATAGATAGTTACTTTCATAAAATTAATATGCGTTAATAATTAACTATTATATCAATTTAAATTACTTGATTGATATACTTAAATAACATATTCAATATGATTTAATTAATTCATATACTTAAATTAGTTATGAAACTTAGGTATTATACTATAAATTTGTTATAGACTTGAAGAAATTAATTAATATACTTAATAATTAACACGAATATACTTAAATTAATATACATATTTAAATTACTTAATAAATTGATACACTTCAAGAACACTTCCTCTCGAACACACGCTTAATGCATAATATGATTGGTTAATACAAAACATGACTGCAGTACACGCGCGAAATTGAAGTACGTTATTTATCACAGAATAACAGGGAAGGCATCTCTTTTGTTCTTCATAATTTAATTTTTGAGAAAATTAAATTTTATGTCTACCAAAAATCCGGTAGGAGAAAACGTTTTTTCCTTGGTAATATTTATTTTCACAATAGTTTTAAATTTGGAAATCCTTGCGATTTCTTCGCAATTGTTAGAACTCTTTCGAAATGTCAGTTATCTTAACATTAATAAGAAGTAAAAAAAAAACATCTGAATATACGCAGATAAATCCTTTTAATGCACTTCATTCAGAATATTTGGTGAAAAATTAGTTCAAGCTCAAAAATTTTGGCTATTAAATAGCATTTTATTCTAACATTTTTTTATATTAATTACCTTAATAAAATTACCTTAACAAACTGACTTCTTAAAAAGCAAATTACTCAACCGGCCCCCTCTTATTTTCCTTTCCAGCTATGTCTGACATAGAGTCGTAAAATTGTTTTTATTTTAGGTTTTGTTCAGAATAACCACTGAGTGGGATTTCCCTCCTTAAAATAACATTCAAGGCGCTTATAAGAAATGAGACAATTTCGAAGAAAAAAAGGCTAAGTTTCCATCCAATCTATGAGAACAAAGAAGGATGAATCAAACTGACAGAAAAAGTAATTAAAACAATCCTATTTCCAACTTGTCTTTCATAATAGATTGCCAGAGTGACATAAAAGCAAAGCATTTTTAGGCTCAGATACTTACAACAGAAAGGACTGTATGGCAAAGAGCATTAACTGGAAGTCCTCAGAACCATTAGAAAAAAATAACTGACAAGAATTGACTTTACAAACTTGTTCTGGGTGGTACTATAAGGCAGTAAACAATTCATAGGAGGCTCGATGTTTTTCTTTCAAACTAACATCACTTCCCCCCCCCCTAGCCCATTTAAAATTGATAACGTTGAATCAGCTCATACTCATGTTTTAAAAACACTGAAGTGTTTATGGATATTTCCAAAAATGTACTCTATCTCATAAAATGACAGACTGTGAAATGATTAACCTAATTAATGTTTTGCCCCTCCTAAATCGCCCTCATATCACCAACATAAACTACAAATTTTTTTCAAAAAAATAGAAGGAAAAGGATGCTGTTTTTGCTTTTATTTGCTTGGGATATTTAATTATTTAGATAATGATGGTACAGTAGTTTTTTTCTCTCTCGTGAATAGTTTTAAGCTTTCCACCTAAACATTTCATAGGACACAGTGATCAAGGAAACGTGAGCAGAAGGGAGGTACATATTCATTGCTTCGTCACACCATCAAAGATTTTCCCTATTTTGTCCATTTCAAATGCAAATCACGTCTAACAACTGCTTCCCGAAAACACTTCGATACATATATTAATTATTAATAATAATAATATTTCGTGACATCTATGTCTTACATGCCTGACAAGAGTTTGATGCTTAGAGGCTTACAAAGCAGTTCATCAAACCACTTAAAATGATCCCCAATTAAAATTCTCTAATTTAAGACACAAAGAAACATGATCATACTTTTCTTTCTCTCAAAATATAACTCATAGAAGAAGACTATATTTTCCATCTCCATGAACTAGAGGTTTGAGTCCTCCATGAACTAGGGTTTGAGTCCTAGAGACACTGGCTATTTGGTTTGGATCGTGGGTCAATGGTGTGACTCTGTAAGCTCAACCTGAGTCGACACAGCTCTAAACGAGTACCTAGAGAGATCTGGAGGAAAACCACGAGAAGCGTCAAATAATTTCCCCCAGTCACGCATTGCATTCCCTGCCAATATCGTCAAAATTCTTTCGGCTCATCTCCCTCAAGAACAGTTCCTCTAATATTCCCCTTTCTTTCGGTAAAGATGCCATACAAGTATGTTATACCTCTCATTTTGAGGGACAAAGGCAGTTTTGAAAAGTTTGTTGTTTTCATTCGGCTATTAAAGAAAAAAAAATGGGTACTACAGGATCCAGTCTCAACGATCAGATTAAAACAAAATTGCCACAGAGAAAAACCTTGGTTGGATACTTGATAATTCAGATGTTGATTTTGCCTTTTACACAGACACTGCCGAAAAGTCAGTCTTCCGTATGTTTTATCTACCGTATGTGTCATATGTTTCAGGGTTGAGGTGAACCCGGTCAAAAAAAAAAAAAAAAAAAAAAAAAAAAAAAAAAAAAAAAAAAAAAAAAAAAAAGATTTTAAAAACGAGCTCCTAAAGTAAAACCTATTACTATTGGATATACCTATTTGGAAATAATAAATAAAGCTTTGTCCTGAATTTAAAAGTGACATTGCTTGAGCTATGAAAACAATTATTATTTATTAAATCCCTTTTATTTATTTATCATTTCAAAATTTTATGTTGATTGCCGATTTGAGACTTATATATATATATATATATATATATATATATATATATATATATATATATATATATATATATATATATATATATATATATATATATATATATATATATATATATATATATATATATATATATAATATATATATAGATAAGTTGAAAAAGGGGGAGGGAGAGAGAGGCTACCCAGCGAACGACTTGAGAAAAAGTCAAAGTTAGGTTTGAGAAAATACATAATCTCGCCCACAACAAAATTAAAATCAAGCGCTGAAATGACTAATGAAGATTTTGAAATTTTCTCGTCAAAATACTGAATAGCCAGCTATTTGCCAATTGTAAATTGGTAGTGTTTCTTTTTATTATAAGCTTAGCATCAAATCTAGAAAGCATTTGGACTTGGTAAGGTAATATATTGCATACAAAATAAACAAAAGACGGCTTTCAGCAGTAAAATTAGATGGACATTAAAAAAAAAGAAAGAAAGAAAACAAAAATAGCAACAAGCCCAAACAGAAATCACTGCAATAATGTCAATATTTAGATGAGGTAAGTAAGAATAAGAACAAAAGCGAGGAACAATTTTCATCACTTATATGTTATAATGCACAAAACAGGTAACGCTCATACGCAACGTATTAAGTAACATTGTTAGGTTTAATCACACACGAACATATCTTATATATTATTGATAATAATTTGGATCTTCCATTTTTCCTTTTAAAATGAAAAGGGCAAATAAATCCTAGAATAACTCAACATTTATAATTGCTTGGACATGAATGAGGAAATAATGACCAGCAAACCTAAATAAGAAAATATATTTTTATGAGGTTTTCAACCAGAGAAGTCAACAGATAAGAGGGCATTCAGGCCAGTACAAGCCTCCCCCCCCTCTGCCCTCAAACTCAGAGGATTTCTTATATTTACCCAGACGACCACAGTTTACAAAATATAGAATCTTTTCACGTTCCACATTACTGTTGGAATCTAGAGTTTATGGATTCTTTTTTTTTCTTTCAAGCATGAACAATAGAAGAAATAGTAGTCTAATTTTGAATTAGAACAGATAATAGACGCCCGGATATGAATAATACAGAAGAAGAGTCTGACAGTCCATACCAAGTCCCCCCTACTACTCATGTAAAAGTGCCGGGATTCTTTTATTTTTATATATTTATTGGAAAATTCCCCAACTTTGTGCTGTTTTTATTCTTAAAATATCCCTAATAAAAATTTCTGTGCCCATTTCCCCTCCTTCAGTATACCTCTAAAAGCTGTATCTGCAGTGATGAAGTATAATTTATAAAATGTGTCGGATGGTTCAAAACAACATGTCTTAAATCCTGAAATTTTATTTCAGTCGTCACAGTCAATTTACCAGTGCCTTTAATTTATTGTTCCATCTAAAACTAAAGAGTACAAGCCATATCTACATAAGTTTTCAAGATAGCATTTTTCATTTTGAATCAGATCAATCTTTTAATCTATGAAATTTCTGGTTATCAATGAATTTTTAATTATTAAACTAATTAGAGCCTGAAATTTAAAATTAAATCTAAATTAGATTTAAAGTTTTGGTTAGGTTAAATAGAAATTAGATTTTGGTTTTCCTGGGAATTGCTTTTGTCAGGTCAGTTGCAAGATTAAATCAGTTGGCCCCATATCAAGATAAATCTCAATCAATCACTAGCATCACTCAATCGACCTAAATATTAACATCAAAATCAAAAGAGTAGATGTGTGTTACAAATAGCATTAATTCTGAAATAATCCCATATTTAGATGTAAAAGAAAAAATAAAACCACTTTTCCGGCAAAAAATTTACAATGAAAAATTTATAACTTTTTGCTAAAACACAATAAATAATAACAGACATATATTACTTTTGAACCTATTATGTTAGTTTTAAAATCTTCACGACCCGAGAAGGGCATATATCTCCTGAAAGCTTTCTATTTCATATTTTTTTTTTTTTAACGGAATTCCGTTCTTGTTTTTTAACGGGACCTTTCTACAAAAGAGGAAAAAAACAACTGAAAAAAAGATATTGTAATCTAAAGGAGCTTCCACTGACATTACAAAATATAGATAAGATGCATTAGCAATGGCAATGCAGAAAAACCTACAGCCAAATACGAAATAAAAGGTTAAATCATATGACTGTAAAATAGCCTGTTTCTTGCACTTATTATGAAAAAAAAAAAAAAAAAGGGGATATACTAGTGAACCCGTCACAAGTCCTTTGAGGCTAGCTGACAAAAAAAAAAAAAAAAAAAAAAAAAAGAAAAAAAAAATCGATTGGCTTTGAAAGCGCGTATTTAATTATTTTTAATTTCATTGAATGAATAATTATCAACTCACCTCTTTTTATCTATTCGTTCTGGTTGAACTTCGTAGTAGTTATGATGGCAGGGGTGTTTTAGAAGTTCTAAAAACATTTTTAGTTTTAAAAGTCGTATTTTAATGCATGTTTCGTTTGTGTTGTGCTGAGGAAGGCAGGACATCGGGCCGAAATATTCTTTTGAATTTCGCATTCCACTGTCTTATAGAGAAAAAATCCTTTATTGTTCTACTTGTATTTCGTTGTTTAAAACATATCAGGCTTAAAAAGCAAAATTTAACAAATACAAAAACATAGATTTAAAGAGAAGAGGAGGTTCTCCTCCAAATAGAGAGAAGAGGAGCAGGTTCAGAAACGAATATTGTGCGCAATCTTCGTTATTTTTCTTCTGAGAAGCAGTCATGGCACTGGCCTTAGCAGAGATCAATGGGCTTTCGAAACGTATATACTTTCCTTAAAAGTTCCTTATGGATCCTTATTCATATAGGGATGAACTTAAAATTCCTTAAAACTACTTTACGATTCCGGAATGGTGATTTACCAGCAAAATAATTGACCTCTTGCATTAAAATTTTTGTGGCATTTTTGCTCAGTGATTAAAAGATCTTTCTATAATATGGTTTACCAGTAATCGTTGGTTACGGCTAACATGGAAAACAAACGCTAAATTATTTAAATTCTCGGACCAAAGCTCCGTGTTGGAGATAAATCGATTTACAGCTGATAATAAAAAATTAAATTTATGGAACGTAGATTTAGAAAGAATTTTTCGAAAAATAGAACAAAGTTTAAAAGGTTTGCGAATGACATAACGTTTACACGCATTATTTTAAGAAATCCGTTTTCCAAGGCTAAGTGATTGCCAGTTCTATGTCATGAAATTCACATATTTATCCCTAATAATAATATCTATTTATATGCAAGAACATTAAACTTGCCATAAAAATTAAGTCCACCTTAGTTCCCACTGGTCGACAGGAGGTTTGCATACAACTTAAAAAAATATAAAATACAGAGAACTGAGAGAGAAAGGGAGAGAGAGACAAAACATTAACTTACTGGCCATTATTTATATCCCAACAACAAAAACTGATTCAGAAAATCATATATAGCTTTATTAATAAGAAAATATTCAATCAAAACAAAAATATTCAATCAATAATCCATATATATATATATATATATATATATATATATATATATATATATATATATATATATATATATATATATATATATATAAACTGACAAGAAAATGCACGGAAATTGGTCACGATCACTAGCATCCTGAACAAAATATCTAAATTACTATTGCTCAGCGTAACATGGGACTAATATCAAATCAGAATCACAGAGAGCGGACATGGAACTTCATATACCAACCATAGATCATAGTTAACTAAAAAAAAAAGACATAACAGCTGGCTTCTCACAATAGGAAACTTACTAGTAACTACTTAGAACCAGTTTTCCCTGAAAATTACTTATATTGATGAAAACGAGAGCCTTAACAGCAGTAAACGATAGCTTGTTTTTCACTTGAATTAGAACCGAAATAATAAATCCGTTAATTATAACTTGTAGTTTTGAATTGGGCGTCATAGAATCAAATTTATGTTAAGAAAAGAATCTATTCAGCAGCTGCCATTATCTTTTCTTTGAATTATTTTCTATGCTCACTTTAGTTTTTATTTTTTTATTTTATTTTTAGGATCAAGTTTTTTTAAACTGTCATATCTTCTTCAGGCTTTGACAATCTTTGATGTCAACTTTACATTAGACAATCTGTGACCTAAGCTTTTTTGACCGCAACTGTAAGTCTTCTTTGACTCCGAGCAATTCATCATCTCCGGACAACAAAGGATTATCTTCTTCGTCTTCTGATTCTTTATCTGCACGCTGATGTCGTAAACTGTTTCTAGAATCACGTTTGCTTCGCTTTCTTCCTCGATGACCTCGCATTAAAAAGTTATCTGTAACCCAAAACATCAGTACCTAAAATCAAGTTGAGGCATTATTCTTTGCAACACAACCACAGGCCTTTTCCTCATATTTACAGGACATAGTTTGGACAATAAAGTTTAAAAGTAACAAGAAACAGTAAAAAGAAACAATTAAAAAGAAACTCTGTCCATATGAAGAATAAGCACATGGTGAACCATCTCTTTTCTTTTACAGGCAAAATTTATTTTCCAGGATCTATAGAGGGGACAAGTTTTTTCTTTCTTTTTTGTACATCAATCATCCAAAGAGACGTTTTTTAAAAAAAATATACCCCTGTAAAAGCTATCTTTTTTAAATTTATGGGTGGATAAAAGGTCTAGGGGGATCTAATGCTCCACAGTCCACTCTTTTTTAACTGAAAAATTATATCAAAATGAAAACTCTCAGGTACACTCAAAGTAAGTAAACACATTTGAATGAGAAGTTGAATATGCAATAAAAGGGAGGTAAAATCACTCCGTAGATACAGAATCAATACCAAAAGATAGTTAAGATATGGCGGTACAAAATGATTTAGGTTTTATTTATTCAAGGGTCGGATTAATTTATACTCCTTTTCATTTTCATTAAAAAGTTCGAAAAAAGTGATTCTAAAGTTCACAATTATGGCAAATCAAAAAGATTACTTTTTAGTCGAATTCCCCGAGCGAAAGAAAATTCAACCTAACTCAAAACCGCCATTAAAAGGTAATTTAAATTTTGTAATTTCCAACTCATAACATCTCTTTTGTCAAAAATCAAAATTAACTTTCACCAATAAAAGTCTAAACACCAATAAAGCTTAAAGACACGTTTTTTTTTTCCCGCTCCAAACAATATTCCTAATATTTTGCGCCTATACAAAGCAAATCTTACACATCAACCATGAGAAAAACTAAAAAAAATGAATAACACATTGACGAGTATTTAAAGCTGTTTACTGGAGGCAACATAAGCAATTATTTTTCATTTCTAATGCAACGAAAACTTACTCAAATAGAAATAGTAAAACTTATGCTCTGAAACTAAGATGCATGCGTAAGCAAGCATAAAATACAAAAAAATAATACAAATTATATATGATTTTATTATGTTATACGAAAATTATATTATTATAACAAGTAATATACTAATACAAAAAACCTGCCAACTCAGAATGTGTCAACTAGAACTACCTACGACGTTTCATTAAAACTTTTGCAAAACGCCAACAACAGTTATTTCCTTCAGATGAGAGTTGTTTCATTTTTTCCGTGTTTTCTTTCTATGTACTATACTATATTCATCATTTTGGGTTGATATCTTGTATGTTTTATCTGTTTAGTCTAATTCCTTCCTTTTCATTTATCAATTTTTATTCCTTCCTTTTTTCGTTGATAAAGGCTTCCAACGTGAAGTTGAAACCTTTCATATGTTTCGGCGTTTTGATTAGAATTTCACCTATTATTTACATACATTTTTCCCAACAGGGTGGAATTGTACCGTTTTTGGAGCAATTTAAAGGTTTAGACACAATGCGATGCTTTTGGAAATAGATTGGTACAATACGAATTTTCTAGAACCTTTTAGTTTTACTTGCTAGTTTTAGTTGGGCATCAGTTAATGTTTTAATTATTCGAAAATATTTTTCTTGTTCCAGCAATTTTTCAACCTGAGGTTCAGATGGTACAAATTAATCTTTAGAGGTACAATTTTAGTCATAAAACTGGTACAGTCTATGGTACAGTCTATACAGTTTATTTCAAAGCATCGGCATCGCTGCTTATAAATCTAAATTTTATTATTTAACTGACAAGGCTCTTGCTAGATGGGGAAGTGTGTAATGAAGGCGTTTCCTGATCTTGACAGTCGTCAAAACAAAAACCAGGAGAAATTATTGCTTATCAAGAAGTTCCATACTCTGAGAAGGGAAGAAAGTAAATCCCACACAGATAAAGACAGGCTGTCAATGAAGGGTAACAAGAAAATTATTTTTTACTGTAAAGCAACTCTTATTGATTTTAACTTTTATTTCAAGCAGCCCTCTACTTTAATTAAGTAAAATACTTTACTAGTTGTGAGGATCAAATACCTTTTCACAAGGGTTCTTAGAAAAAAAATGTATTAAATAGAATTTATCAAGGACCGTATCAAGTATTTTATGTTGGGAGAAGTACCGAAGTAATTCTGTAGGAGGGAAGGGGTTACCAACTATATTTTTTTTTTCAGGAAGCCGGCAGGGAGTGGCTAAGAAATTTTTTCCGACGTTTTTAGACATATTTACAAACGAGAAAAGCGTTATTAAGAAAAAAACTAGTCTTCTCACCTGCATTTTTATGGCTAATTTACGATTTGGAGAAACATTTTTTTGGGAGAGGGGGGGGGGGTAACTTATATTTTCAAAACTGACTAGAAATATTTGGATTTTGCGTTAAATTCAGAATACGAATTTCAAGTTAAACAAACAGTTTTAAATTTTACCGCAAGAAATTAATCTTAACAAAAACAGACATAAAATAAATATATGAAATTTCTTTCAGCGAAACGAAGAATTTATACTGTGGATATCATAACACTTCAACTTTTAAACTTATAAATCCTTTGAGGTTTCCCCATCTGCACAGCAATACAGGGGTGAACCCAAAACCCGCAATGCTACTTAGTACTAGATGCAGTTTAATTTTGTGCAATTTTTCCTTTCCCAGTGTGCAAATCCGTAGCACAAAAAACCAACAATTTCAAAACTTAAGGTATTCATCCTGTTGCCATATTCTCCGAATCCACACCAGCAACGAGATACAACTTCTGGCTGTTTATCAAACAGTTCATGGTAACGATCTGTAAGCAAGGAGCGACCCGACTCAATAGTAACCAAAACTGTAAAAAAAATTTTTTTTATACCAATAAATAAATCAAAGGAATCCAATTTTTATGATGCTTTTAAATATATAAGTTTCATCAAGTTTAGTCCTACTCATCAAAAGCTACGAGCCTGATGAAAATTTGCCTTATTTTCAAAACAAGTGGGAAACACCAGCTAAAAGTAATAAAATCTTAATGAAAATCACACCATCAGATTCATCGTATCAGAGAACCCTACTGTAGAGGTTTTAAGCTCCTATCAGCAAAAATGTAGAATTTAGTATTTTTTGCCAGAAAAAAGATCACGGATGCGTGCTTATGAATTTTTTTTCCAGGGGTGATCGTATGGACCCAGTATTCCAAAGATGTTGCGAGAGGGATCATTCGAACGGAAATTAAAAGTTCTAGTACCCTTTTTCAGTGACAAAAAAATTGGAGGGCAACTAGGCCCCCTTCAACGCTCATTTCACCCAAAATCACCGAATCAGAATTTTGATGTAGTAATTTTGTTCAGCATAGTCGAAAAATCTAAATAAATATGCCTTTGAGGATGATTTAATCCCCCACAGTCCCCGGGGGAAGGACTGCAAGTTATGAGCTTCGCCAGTTGTTTACATATAGTATTGGTTATTCGAAAGTATACAGATGTTTTCACGGGGAATTTTTTCAGGTGGGGGGGGGCAGGGGGGTAGGGTTACGAGGGGGATCTTTCCGTGGAAGAATTATTCATGGGAGAAATTTTTCTTATTGTTTTAAAAAGTAGAGTTGTGAGAAAGAGTCAAACTTTAGCGTAAAGAGCGAGGCATTGATAATGGGATAACCCCTTTCATATAAGGAATAATTTCTGTTCGTTTTAAGTTTTAGTGTCGCTCCTTACTTGCAGTTGAAATTTTTTGTCTAATATTTCATTAGGATTGAGCGTCAGAGAAACAGGTTCTACTCAGATTAAAAATTTTTCAACTAATACCAAGGAACAACATTAAAACTTAAAACGAACAGAAATTATTACGTACTTGAGGGGGTTACTCCTCCTAAACACCTCACTCTTTACGGTAAAGTTTTTTAGTACTTTTAATAAAAGCTTCTTACTATTCTAACGAAACGAATATAATGTTTTAGGAGTCGTTCTTAAAGGATTGGGACGGAATTTAAACTTTAGCATAAAGAGCGAGGTGTTGTGGAGGAGTAACATCCTCACATACGTAATAATTTTAGTTCGTTTTAAGTTTTAGTGTTGCTCATTACTTTCAGTTGAAAAAATTGTTTTTTTTTATTAAATTTCTGATTAAAAAAAATAATTCCAGGCAATCTGGCTACTCCTCCACAGAAAAATTCCTCCTCCCCAATGATTTATTTTCTAAAAAATTCCATCCTTTACCCCGGGCAATTACCCTTAACATCTCCACGCGTAAGATTGAGACGGAAAAGAGAAAGCAAGACATAAGAAGAATGCCGCATAGGAATTCTGACTAGTTCCTCCAGTTCATGTTTTCCCCTGAAAAATTCAACACCTGGAACTCTCCATGGAAAATTATCTCCGTAGAAAATCTCAACAGCAGATAATCCCCTCCTCAAAAAAAAAAAAAAATGTATGCATACTACCCAATAGCAAATACTACGCGTAAACAACAGGCAAATTTCGTAACTTAAAAGCTTTCCACAGGGGCTATGTGACGGTCATAATATCCCCAAAGGCATAGTTATTCCACCTTTCAACTATGCTGAACAAAATGGCAATCTCAAAATTTTAATCAGACGATTTTGAGAAAAAAGGGGCATCGGAGGAAGCCTAGTTGCCTTCTAATTTTTTCGGTCACTTAAAAAGGGCACTAGAAATTTTAATTACCGTTGGAATGAGCCCTTTCATGATATTCTAGGACCACTGGGTCAATACGATCATCCCAGAAGAAAGATAAAGCAAAAAACAAATAAACACGCATCCGTGATGTTTCTTCTGGCAGAAAAATACTAACTTTTGAATTTTTCAGATAGGCGCTAGAAACTTCTACGGTAGGGTTATCTGATACGCTGAATTTGATGGTATGATTTTCATTAAGATGCTATGACTTTTAGAGGGTCTTTCCCCCTTTTTTCAAAAATCAGTCAAATTTTCTCAGGCTCGTATCCATTGAGGTAAGATTAAATTTTATATTTGAAATCAGCGTAAAACTACAATTATTTTGATCCATCTATTGGTATCAAAATTCTATTTCTTAGAGTTTCAGTTACAATTGAGCTCGGTCGCTCCTTACTTACAAGTCCGTTACCACGAACTGTCTGATGAAGAATATTAGGTCGGGGCTAGATCATACAAGTACCCGAAATTCTTTTTATTTCTCCTACTTTTTCTTTGCCAACTCTATTTTGCTTGTGGAAATATTCCAGGGGAATTATTCGGGGCTAATTTCAGAGTGTTTGGATTTCCGGACGAAAATTTCCACTGAAGGGGGGGGGGGCCTGAAATGATCAGGAAAAACAAATAGAAATTAATCTTTTCCACACGAAAGTATGCTATGGAGGAATTTTTCAGTCTGAATCGTCGGCAATGAATTTTACAGGAAGAAGGGGCTGTGTTTTACGCGATAAGAATTTCCTCGAATGAGTTTTCTGTGCTTGGGGTGGTGGTGGTTAGCGGAGGGTGAGCCAAATCTGCCAGCGTTATTTGAGAAACTATCAGAAAATTAATAAATAAAAGTTTTTTTTAACTGTAAGTAAGGAGCAACATTAAAAATCAAAACGGAAATAAATTATTTTGTATATAAAAGTGTTGCCGCCCTCCTCAATACCCTGCTTTTATGCTAAAGTTTGACTGTTTGTCGCGATATTTTTTTTTAGATCGGCTCCTGAAGCATAAGCGCCGTTTAATCAGAAAAGGAGACTTTCTAAAAAGTGCTAAAAGTTTTAGCGTAAAAAGCAAGGCATTGAGAAGGGGGACAACCTCTATAAATACGGAAAAAACCTCTGCTCAGCTTGAATTTTAATGTAGCTTATTACTTTCAGTTATAAAAAACTTGTTTAAATTTAATAAACGTGTAATCCTCATCATCGACATAAACTATTACGGCTGATATCTAAACCCAAGTAAACGAGGTCAATGTTTAAGTAAAACCGATTTCAAAAACAGGTTCTATTTTGATATCGCTTTTCACTGACGACAAAAAAAAGCTATCGTGGTTCATAGTAAACGAAAAGTATCAATTGGTGATTGAAATGAAATTGAATTCCTTTTAAAGGGCCATAACAAGGGAAACTTTGTGGAATTCCATTAGGCTCCATTGCTTTCAAGGGAACAAACAACGGTCATTTTATTTCAACACACTTCTTGACTTGCTATCTTTTAGTAATAGCAAGAAAATGATATGAAATAGAACCGTAACTTACGCTCATCAACGTGTTGAAAAGAACACATTGATAAGCCTTCCTAAAAAAAAAAAAAAAAAAAAAAAAAAAAAAAAAAAAAAAAAAAAAAAAAAAAAACACTAATCCATGGGAATGAGTAAAATGCGCTATATTAAATAAACTAGGAACTCTTTCATGTGTATAGGAACATTTTTCAATTGAAAGCAGAACTTACTAATCTAGACACTGAATTTTGCCCTAAATCTCAAAGAACGACTCCTGAAACACAAGGGTCGTTTAAATAGAACAAGCAGAAGCTTTTTTATAAATACTAAAAAAAAAATTAGCGTGAAGAGCGAGGTACTGAAGAGGGGGCAATCCCCCTCATATACGTAATATTTCAGTTCGTTTTAAGTTTTAATGCTGCTCTTTACTTCAAGTTGAAAAGACTTTTTCTTTTATTTAATATCAATCGGAATCGTATTATTAACAATGGAAATAAGGTTGAACATGAAAGCATTTCATATTTATTAACTGACTTTGATTTTTCTTTTTATCGAACAGTTCGCGGTAACAAATAGTAAGTAAGAAGGGACTCGGCCCAATAGCAACCGAAACTAAAAAAAAAGGAATTTCGATGACAATTAATACATCAAAAGAGTGGGATTTTTCATCGATTCCAAATAAATAAAATTCCTTAAGTTTAACATTACCCATTAAAAGCTATAAGTCAGAGATTAATCAATGGATTTCCGAAAAAGAGGGAAACATCACTCAAAGTCATGAAATCTTAATGAAAACCACACCATTGGATCCAGCATATCAGAGAATCCTGCTATAGAGGTTTCAACTCCGTATCTAAATTTGGGCTTTTTGCCAGGAAAAAGATCACGGATACGTGTTTTTTTCCCCAGGGTTGATTGTATTGAACCAATGGTCCTAGAACATGGATAGGGAGCTCATTTGAACGAAAATAAAAAGTTCTAGTTTATTTTTCAGGCTACCAAAAGATTGGAGAATCACTATCCTCCCTTCAACACCCCTTTTCCACAAAGACACCCGATAAAAATTTTGAGATGGCCATTTATTCAATAGCTATTCGTCATGGAATGATAAGATCTTCCAAAGCTCCAGGGAATGTCCTAACCAAGATAGGCTTGATATAGAAGGTTGGAGCTGTGACTTTGTTAGGGATCTCCGCACCGTCATAAATTCCTTTCTCTGTCCCTCTATCGCCATCTCTGGTAGGGCAATTCTCATAGAGGTATCAGGGTGGACCTTTTAAGTTATCCTAACCAAAACCGTGACTGCTAGCAGTGCCGCAGAATGGCCTTGAGGACTTATAATCCTCGAGGAAATTATAGCCTAGTAGACGACACAGCCTTTGCACTGGCTTTTGATTATTGGATAATTCTTCTGGGTTTGGTTTGTTTTGGTGGGCTTTTTCGGGTTGAAAACCTCTTACTAGCTAAGTTATCTATTATGGGTTGCCTCACCGTCCTATCATAATATTTGCATTCATATATATCTAGTTGGGAGTTATAGCCTTGAGGCCACCTGTGCATGATTTCAATTCTTGTTGCATCGCAAAGTGGGGAAAACTATGTTAAGACCAAGACGGGCCCAAGATTGCACAAAGCTACCATTCAGCTGGAGGTCCCAGGGACTTATTGCGGTCCAGTTCTAAGCCGGCCTACGGGCTACCTGTAGACTTGAAAAGACGCGTTAGTCCTATCCTGCACTGGTCCTGATACCAGTGCCTTTTCTGGGGCCATAATAATTTCAAAGATTTAAAGAATACGAAAATTGCAACTTGAGAACGCGGCAACGTTAAAAAAACACTATCGTATCGTCATCTTGACTTATGAATTCAGAAGCTTCAAACTGGATTTGAGTTTCAAAAACTCATGTCGCAGGGAAAAATGTAGGAAACGTGAAATTAGGTGATACAAAATTTATATAATCAGGCAGGAAGGATAGGGCGAATAGACAGGGATTGAGGCCGATGATGAAAAAGGAAAATGCTAAGTCTTGTTTAAGTTAGGAAGGTATTAATAATAGCATACTAATTGCTCATTTTATGACTAAAAAGTGCACAATATCAGTCATAGTAGTATATGTCCAATTAGAACCGCTTAAGGGATATACTAGTGACTGATATGAATTTTACTTACAGTTCCAGGAGCAATGAGACAGGGTACCAGGCAGAAATATGGTGTCTTATTAGATTTAAATGCCCAGGTTGGTACAAATAGGGGTAAATGGTATCCTAGCCTTGTTCAGTTTCTACAGGAAAAGAAAACAGTAATGGTTACTGACTGCTGTAATTTTATGGGTATAACAATCCAGTTTTAAGTAATAAAGTATTTGATCACAAAATGGCCCATAAATTAACACGGAATTCACATTATGGTAAAACAGCTAATCTTATGAATTATGGTATTGTAAAACGAAGATTGGCAGGACTGATACGACATGGTGGGGTATATAGGAGCACTGTGGTCGATGTTAAAAATAGGGATAACCATCTCTTAGTGTCTAAAGCTAAAATTTAGCGAGGGTAGTTCCCTTCCATGAAGCTATGACGTTAATAAACTCTAGGATGAGAATCTGAGATAAACTTCACACAAACAGTTAAATATCTAACTGAAGATTTTAAAATTTGACAATTTGGAAAATGGGTGGAATATTTTTAAGACAATAATTTGTGAAGTCGCTGATAGTGTCTTAGGGATAAAAAAAAACAGCTAGGAATATCAGCGAAAAGGTTTTATATTTAATAGAGGAGTAGGAGCTTGAACAAACATTATGTAAGTGACACATAATATGAAAGTAAAATGAATGTAAATAAATTGGAGAGAGTATTAAAATATGGATTAATGAGGTGTGAAGTGGAGGCCATGGATAAAATTGCTGAAGATCCGGAAGATGCGTCCACACGGCATAATAGTAAACTATGGTACTGGCATGTTCATAAACTGAGAGGAAATAGTCCATCTGGCCTTGTCTCAGTTAAAGATAGGAAAGGGGCAACAATTAGCGATAAGGAAAGAGTTAAAGAGAGATGGAGAGAAGATTTTGAGGAATTTAAACCGTCACAGAGTTACCAGAAAATTTTTTGAGGGATACTTTCGAGAGTTACAGGGGTATTTTTTGGGTGAAAAATTTCTCACGAGGGAATTTTCGGAACTCATATGGGATTCAATTCTTTTAGTTTTGTCCTACTTCCTCTTTGGCTGCTCAATTTTACATGTAGATAGATTACTCCGGGAGATTTTAGCAACAGAGAAGATTGTCAGGGGAAATTTTCCGCGGGAGAGACCGTCCATGGGGGGGGGGGGGTATTTAAGTGGTTGGACAGGAGATATTTTATGAGTTAAATTTTTCTCGGGGAATCTTCTGCAGGAAGGGGAGGGGTATTTCTAGAATGATTTGAAAACGATCTGGCATTTAAATAAAAAATAAGTTTTCTAAAAGGAAGTTCGGAGAATTTTCAACGGGGTATTGACTCGGGGAAATTACAATGAGGAGATAACTGATATGGGGAAAATTTACACGAGCGGAATTTTTGATGGGAAAAATTTCAGCAGGAACAACCTTACACGGAGGGATTTTCAACGAAGGGCGGATTTACAGCATGATTACAAAATGAAAGGGAACTGAATAAAAATCCAAAGTAATTTCATTTCTCAGATGAAAATAAGTAGAATTTTCCAAGAACAAGTGTCCAGGGGAAGAATTGTCTCGTGGAAATTTTACATGGAAGGGGAAGGGTAATTTCCCGGAATAATCTAAAACACGATCAGAAATTAAATTAGAACGAGTTTTTCAAAAGAAAGTAAGGAGCAACAGTAAAAATTAAAACGAACAGAAGGTGTTCTTTATATGACAGGGCTACCCCCTTCAATCCCTGGCTCTTCACACTAAAGTTGGACTTTTTCTTTTAATAGTCTAAAAAGACTACTGAAGGGCCGTTTAATTGAAATGAGAAGCTTTTTTAAAGCACTCAAAACCTTTCGTGTGGCGAGCAAGACTTAAAGAGGGGTTAGCACCCCTTACAGAAAAATTTCTTCCTTTTAAGTTTTAATGTTGCTCCTTATTTTCAGAGGCAAAAAAACTTTGCTTAATTACAATAATGATTGAAACTCATATTAAAAAAATTCTTGCTTTTCAAACAATTCGTGGTAGCGAACTGTAGTAAGGAGCGGCGCGGCTCAATAGTAAACAAAACTCTAAAAAACAGAAAATTGATTCTAAAAGATACATCAAAAGAATCGGATTTTTATGCTGATTTTAAATAAACCAGATTGCCAGAAGACCGATCACGGGTGCGAAATTTTAGTTTTTTTATCCCAGGGGTGATAGTATCGACCGAGTGGTCCTAGAATGTCGCAAAAAAGCTCATTCTAACGGATATGAAAAATTCTAGTGCTCTTTTTAAGTGACCAAAAAATTGGAGGGCACCTAGGCCCCCACCCACGCTATTTTTTTACCCCAAAGTCAACAGATCAAACTTTTGAGATAGCCATTTTGTTCAGCATAATCGAAAACCATAAAAACTATGTCTTTGGGATGACCTACTCCCCCAGAGTCTCCGGGGGCTGCAAGTTAAAAACCTTGACCAGTGTTAACATACAGTAATGGTTATTGGGAAGTGTACATACTTTTTCCAGGAGGATTATTACACCATCGCAATCAGCATATAAAAGAACCCTACTGTAAAAGTTTCAAGCTCCTATCTACAAAAATGTTGAACTTCGTATTTTTTTTTGCCAGAAGACCGATGACGGGTGCGTGATTTTTTTTTTCTCCCAGGGGTGATAGTATCGACTGAGTGGTCCTAGAATATCGCAAGAGGGCTCATTCTAACGGAAATTAAAAGTTCTAGTACTCTTTTTATGTGACCAAAAAATTGGAGGGCACCTAGGCCCCCACCCACGCTAATTGTTTTCCAAAAGTCAACGGATCAAAATTTTGAGATAGCCATTTTGTTCAACATAGTCGAAAACCATAAAAACTATGTCTTTGGGATGACCTTCTCCCCCACAGTCCCCGGGGGAAGGGCTGCAAGTTACAAACTTTGACCAGTGTTTACATACAGTAATGGTTATGGGAAGTGTACAGACGTTTTTCAGGGGGATTATTTTGGTTTGGGGGGGGGGGGTTGAGAGGAGGGGCCTATGTGGGAGGATCTTTCCTTGGAGAAATATGTCATGGGGGAAGAGAAATTCAATAAAGGAGACAAAGGGTTTTCTAGCATTATTAAAAAAAAAAAACAATGAAAAAATAAATACGAAAGTTTTTTCAAATGAAAGTAAGGGGCAGCATTAAAACTTAAAACAAACAGAGATTATTACGCATATGAGGGGTTCGTCTCCTTCTAAATACCTCGCTCTTTAGGCCAAAGTATTTTTAGTAATTTCAACTATTTATTTTACGGCCTTTCTGATTCAGGGGTCATTCTTAAAGAGTTGGGACAAAATTTAAGCTTTAGTGTAAAGAGTGAGGTATTAACGATGGGACAAACCCCCTCATATACATAATGAAAATATAAGAATATAGAAGTTCATTACGTAAGTTCATTCTTAAGTTACTTGAATTTTTTACTAATAAAAATGTTCGCTAAAAATTAAAAGTTCTAGTTGCCTTTTCATGTAACCAAAAATTTGGAGGGCAACTAGGCCTCCCCCACCCTTTTTTTCTCGAAATCGTCTGATTAAAACTAAGAAAAAGCCATTTAGCCAAAAAAAGAATCAATATGCAAATTTCATTTTAATAATTTATATGGAGAGAGCCAAAATCAAACATGTATTGATTCAAAAACATTCAGAAATTAAATAAAAAAAAACGAGTTTTTTTTAGCTGAAAGTAAGGAGCGAAATTAAAACTTAAAACGAACAGAAATTACTCGGTGTATGAAAGGGGCTGTTCCCTTCTCAACACCCCACTCTTTACGCTAAAGTTTTTTACTGTTTAATAGAGTAGAATTGAGAGAAAGAGTCAAACTTTAGCGTAAAGAGCAGGGCGTTGAGAAGGGAACAGCCCCTTTCATACAAGGAGTAATTTCTGTTCATTTTAAGTTTTAATGTCGCTCCTCACTTTCAGTTAAAAAAAAACTAGTTTTTATTTTATTTAATGCAATCAAAGAGAGAAAAAGAAACTGTTTTGCAACGATTTAAAAAAAACAGACATTTTTCTTTTAACATTTCACAGAATTGGAAGTTACAAGAGATTCCCTCTAAGCCACTTGGAGTAAAGTCACTTAATCAGTCACGTGACACATACAAAGGTATACACAAAAGAATATAGGGACACAACAGCATACTCCAACGTTTGTCAAATCAGCTGCTATTGTCATCTCATGCAGATAAAAATCTTAAATAGGATTTTAATATGCAGTAGGCAATAATTTGGTGACAATATTTATTCTGAAGAATTTGAGTTTTTCTGGTAAATTATCTTAGAAAACAAACATTATAAAACTATACATAATTTAATAAGTTTAGCTATTCCATGATTTTTTTTACTGAAGTTCGCGTGGGCTCAATCCCGCCTTCTAGGGCTATAATGAAAGAAAGGTTGAGATAGCTAGGCCACGTTCTGCGGATGAAGGATGACATATTGCCGAAGATTGTCCTTTTTGGCCAACCGTCTGGGGCTACACGGAAAGCAGGTCATTCTCGTCTGGGGTGGGAGGATGTCATAAATAAAGATTTAAAGGAAATGGAAACTTCTCGGGAGGGTGTAAAGAGGGAGGCCTTGAATATATTAGGTTGGAGGAGGAGCGTGCGTAGCTATGTTGGCCTCTGGCGGCTTACTGCTACAGTGAGTTATTAGTAGTAGTAGTAGTATTGATGTTCGCGTTGGTACTCCTTTTGATACTTCGGACTTTTATGGACCTGTCGATCAATATCACTGCCCAAAGCTCCTTTGGTAAAGCTCCATCTTCTTTATCCATTTTTTGCCAAGCATAACAGTTTAGGAGCTTTGTTTACTGAATATGTTGGCCTCCTCCAAGGCCCAGGTGAAGTTAGTACTTGTATATTTTCTGTAGACCAAGTCATACTAGGCTTCGGCATCAACTAGGGAAAACTCGCAACTCAAAAGCTTATTTATAATAAGCGTTTAATTGCAAAGCTTTATTTTGCCATGGTTCTTCCCCATATACTGTATATCTTGCCCCTTTGAGATTAGCTGTCAAAATCCAAACAAAAAAAGAGGAGTTCTTTTTCTTTATTAAAAGTTTCATTAACTTTGGATCTAATAGATTTCACGAATTCACTACAGTGAAATATATTTGAAAAGAGTTTAAATCGTGTTTTTTTTTATATATATATATGAGAGCTATTTAAACTGATTTCATGGATTTTTTTTTTTGGCTAGTAGTTGATTTTTATCTTTTGGTTTCAATTTCTATTTTTACCCTCCTTATTTTAAGTAAACTTGTGAACGAATAAAATTCAGCTTATATATTCAGCTAATTTAGACACTGCTTATTATATCGAAGCATTAACTTGTATTATCTTAAAATCCAATTAATTTCCAACTCATTTCCAAAATAAGTTATCATTTAAAATTTCTCTTTCTAATTGATTTTTTTTTATTCATTACCAAGACTCTTATTGAAGAAATTTATTCCTGCCAAGATTGGATTATTAAACATACCTATATCTGTACGTACTTGTTACAATTGAATATTTTGAAACTGTTACATGGGAATTGATCCAAGCGGTCATTCAAGACTTATCAATAATATAAACTATGTTACTCGTTAAAAAAAAAAATATTTAATTCATCTCTTCTTCTCATATATCTTGTTACTATCGACATCTTGTAGCCTGACAACTAATTAGTTTCTTTCAAAAAATTTGCACTCTGATGAGCAGTCTGGTGGAAATTAAAGGGAGATACTACTCCAAAATAAATAAACACAAACAGAAACAAGAGCTAAGAGCTCATATGGCACTTGTGACGAGGCGAGAAGAGCTAAGAGCCAAGAGATCATATGGTATGAGCTCTAACAAAATTCAATGAATCAAAAGATTGATTTAAAAAGGAAGATAAGAGGCTTAATGCCGGTCAGGATTTAAAATAAGAGCTCTTAGTCACGATATCCTTCTAAATATCAAAATTCATTAAGATCCAATCACCCACTCGTAAGTTCTAAATACCTAATTTTTTCTAATTTTTCCTCTCCCTTTAGCCCCAGATGGTCGAATCTGGGAAAACAACTTTATCAAGTCAAATTGTGCAGCTCCCTGACACGCCTACCAATTTTAATCGTCCTAGCACGTCCAGAAGCACCAAACTCGCCGAATCACTGAACCCCCCCCCCAACTCCCACAAAGAGAGTGAATCGAGTACGATTCTGTCAATCACGTATCAAGGATATTTGTTTATTCTATCCACCAAGCTTCATCCCGATTCCTCCACTCCAAGTGTTTTTCCAAGATTTCCCCCTCCAACTCCCCCCAATGTCAAATGCTCTGGTTGGGATTTGAAATAAGAGCTCTGAGACATGAATTCCTTCTAAAAATCAAATTTCATTAAGATCCGACCATCTATTCGTAAGATAAAAATACCCCAATTTTCACGTTTTCCAAGAATTCCGGTTTCCCCCTACAACTCCCCACAATGTCACAGGATCTGGTAGGAATTTAAAATTAGAACTTTAAAGCACGAGATCCTTCTAAATATCAAATTTCATTAAGATCTGGTCACCCTTTCGTAAGTTACAAATACCTCAATTTTCAAAATTACCCCCCCCCCCCCAATTCCACCAAAGAGAGCAGGTCCGGTATGGTTATGTCAGTCACGTATCTTAGACAGGTTTCTATTCTTCCCATCCAGTTTTATCCTGATCTCACCGCTTTAAGTATTTTCTAAAATTTCCAGTCCCCCCCAACTGCCCCTCCCCCAATTACGCTTGATCCGGTTGAGATTTAAAATAAGAGATCTGAGTTACAAGGTCCTTCTAAATATGAAGTTTCATGAAGATCCGATCACTCCTTCGTAAGTTAAAAATACGTCATTTTTTCTTATTTTTCGGAATTAGCCCCCCCCCCCCCCAATAGAGCGGATCCGTTCCAATTATGTAAATCACGTATGTAAGACTTCTGCTCTTATTTTTCGCACCAAGTTTCATCCCGATCCCTCCAATCTAAGCGTTTTCCATGATTTTAGGTTCCCACCTCAAACTTCCCCCAATGTCACCAGATCCGGTCAGGATTTAAAATAAGAGCTTTGAGACACGATATCCTTCTAAATATCAAGTTTCATTGAGATCCAATCACCCGTTCGTAAGTTAAAAATACCTCATTTTTTCTAATTTTTCAGAATTAACCCCTCCCCCAACTACCCCAAAGAGAGCGGATCCGTTCCGGTTATGTCAATCATGTATCTAGGACTTGTGCTTATTTTTCCCACCAAGTTTTATCCCGATTCCTCCACTCTAAATGTTTTCCAAGTTTTAGGTTTCGCCCTCCCAACTCCCCATCCCAATGTCACCAGATCCGGTCAGGTTTAAAATAAGAGCTCTGAGACAAGATATCCTTCTAAATATCAAATTTCATTGATATCCGATCACCCGTTAGTAAGTTAAAAATACCTCATTTTTTCTAATTTTTCAGAATTACCCCCCCCCCACAAATACCCCAAGAGAGCGGATCGGTTATGTCAATCATGTATCTAGGACTTGTGCTTAATATTCCCACCAAATTTCATCCCGATCCCTCCACTCTAAGTTTTTTCCAAGTTTTAGGTTTCCCTCTCCCAACTCCCCCCCAATGTCACCAGATCTGGTCGGGATTTAAAATAAGAGCTCTAAGACACCATATCCTTCTAAATATCAAATTTCATTGAGATCCAATCACCCGTTCGTAAGTTAAAAATACCTCATTTTTTTAATTTTTCAGAATTACCCCCCCCCCCCCGAACCATCCAAAAAAGAGCGGATAAGTTCCGATTATGTCAATCATGTATCTAGGACTTGTGCTTATTTTTCCCACCAAGTTTCATCCCGATCCCTCCACTCCAAGATTTTAGTTTTCCCCCTCCCATATCCCCCCACTCCAAGAAGTGTTTTCCAAGATTTTAGGTTTCCCCCTCCCATATCCCCCCCCCCCCAATGTCACAAGATCCGGTCGGGATTCAAAATAACAGCTCTGAGACACGATATCCATTCAAACATCAAATTTTATTAAGATCTGATCAACAGTTCGTAAGTTAAAAATACTTCAATTTTTCTATTTTTCCAAATTAACCGGTCCCCCACTCCCCCCCTCAGATGGTCAAATTTGGAAAACGACTATTTGTTATTTAAGCTGGTCCCGTCCCTGATACGCCTGCCAAATTTCATCGTCCTAGCTTACCTGGAAGTGCCTAAAGTAGCAAAACCGGGACCGACAGACCGACAGACAGACCGACAGAATTGGCGATTGCTATATGTCACTTAGTTAATACCAAGTGCCATAAAAATGGCATCAGTGATAAACCAAGACCTGCTGCCATCTTGGGGCTAATTATTACCCTCAAATCAAAAGAAAAAACTAATATTTAATTTTTAAATCAGTTGAAATAATTATTTTGAATCATGACGTAGATTTATAGAAATGGAGAAAGGGAGAAATTAAGAAGTGTTTCCCTCAAAGATTTCTCACTGCATTTTGAAAAAAAAAACTACTTTTATCAAAGGGTTGCAAATCTGAACAGTACACAAATGAAACAGAAGGAGAATGGGTTTCCTTTCATTTATTTACATATGGTTAATTAAATTTAAAGGTGCTTACGTGTTAGCCCGGAAACACTCAAGAAATAAAGTTAGTTAATCCTAAAATATGATGAAAACATAATATATAAGTGAAAAAAATTATGGGAACTACAACAAAGAATTATGGAAGGGGGGCCGCCCAAAAGGCATTATATCAAATATCTAACCTAGCCCAACCAAGATACCATCTCTATATATTAAATATTTAATAAAAATATAGCTTCAACGTAGTTTATTTCAGTGAACGTTAGCTAGATGTTTCCTTACACGGTATGGTAAACCGATTTTTAGCAGCAAAGTTTAAAGTGATGTCGGGCTAACACGTAAGTACCCAATTAAAATTGGAATAGGAATAAGGTTAGGAACAAGTTTTAGTTTAAACATAATTCCTGTTCTTATTTAATTTCTCGTAAATTAAATTTATTATTACTAGTTTATCTCCTTATGCTTCCTATAAAAGCAATGGAATGGGAAGGCTGTTTCAATAAACAGATAAATCATTAAAACAAAAACTTACGTTAACAAAAAAAGGTACGATGAGTAATACCAGAGCTATTTCCAGCTTCGGGTTCGTTATCGGAGACAAGATCCACTCTCGTACGCTATCCCAAAATTCCAGCTGAATGAGTCCTGTTATCAGGATTTTTTCCACTCCCATTATCGACATATAAATGGCACATTGACAGGACCAGGCAAAAGGTGAAGGTGGAGAGCCTATAAGAAAAGAACTTATTAGGGAAAATTATAAATATTAGGGAAAACTAAAGATATACTTATTATATTATTAAACTATAACATTGATAATAAACATATAAACTAATATTAGGGAAAAGTAGCCTATAACAAAATAAGTAATTAGGGAAAACTAGAAATACTAGGAAAAACTAAAAATATACTTATTATAATATTAAACTATAAAATTGATTATAAAAATATAAATTAATATTAGGGAAAACTAGCCTATTACAAAAGAGCTTATTAGGGAAAACTGAAAATATTAGGGAAAACTAAAAATATATTTCACAGTAAAAATAGGATTTACTTCTGGGAAGTAAAATCGAAGTGCGACATAAAAACAATTAACATGTGTTTATGGGAATATATTTATTATCATAAAAGGAAAATACACACACACACACATAACAAAATTACTGATTAGCAGGAAAACCGTGAGCAGCCTCATCACGATTGCTCAATTAAATGACAAGCGTTCCAAACCTTGGCTACGTACTATCCACCAGCACCAGCACCACACGACCAGAAGGAGAATTTCTATAAGAAAGTTAGCTCTGTCCTAAAAGACGACCATGAACTGACATCCTCTGTGTAGTGGGAGAATTTAATGTAAAAGCTTGCAATGAAGGAGACTATTGTGCCCAAGTCAGGTGTAACTATGGCCTTAGAAAACACAACGAAAATGGAGGGTTGCTAAGAAAAACGACTCAGTCCATTGACTCGGTTGTTATTAGCACTCTCTTCACCGGCAAAAATATCCACTAGTACTTCTGAACTTCACCTAATGGCCGTAAGGAACAACCGGATCGACCACTTACTGATACGTAACAAGAGACAGACGTCGCTGTACGAGATACACGCATTTGGAGGCGCTGATATCTTCTCTAATCATAGCCTTATGGTTTCCGAAATCAGAGTTGTCAGCCCCAATGCAGGTGAAAACAGCTAGGCAACGGCCCTATTATTGTAAGAAACTGAGCATTCGAAATACCCAGACGTAGTTAGCACGGAAGCTTACAAACAGGTACGACGCCCTCAATCAACTGTGTGATACAGACCTGGAGACAGCTTGGCAGGCTATCAGAGAGACCTACAGTGAGGTCCCTCATGAAAAAAATGCTTGAAAACGTCGCCGAAGGAACAGCAGATTTCCCCAGAGTTCTCAGATACGATCAAAAAGATGGACACTGCTGAATATCCTGTCACCTAATGCAAGTGAGGTCCTCGATCTGGACTATGCTACGCTTGACAGGGCTGTCAAGAAAAGTGTCCGCACTGACAAGCGTTGTGGCCTTGAACTGAAACCTGAGAGCGCTGAAAAACCTGCTAGACGGGGAATCTTCCGGCCAGTATACCACCTCACCAACGAGATAGTTGGAAAACGTTCCGAGACCCGTCAATAATCATACTAAACGACTCCTTACTAATCTGGAAAATTTAAACAGGGCCTAGGTGAAGCATTTCAAGAAGTTGATAAAAAAAAGAAAGGACGAAGACCCGCTGATCTTCAAGATAACCCTGATACACTATTTCTAAACACAGCCACTGATATTGAGCCATCCTCTGGTGGAGAGATATGAAAGCCGGTTAAGAGCTAAATTCCGGAAGTCCGCAGGGGAAGGCTGGATCGGGGCCGAGATGAGTAAATACCATTTAGCTGTATATATAACTATGTGGACAATGGTCTTTACGATAATCTGAAGAAAAATAGAAATTCTTAAGGACTTAACAAAAGCAGACTCTTAGAATTTTCAAAAAGGGCGAGTCTGCAAAAGCGAGAACTGGAGATAATTCAGCCAAGTCTCTGTGAGGAGTAGCACAGACTCCAGTCAAATAATTAATGTGGTGATTCCATATGCAAACCAAAAATGCTCTTAGAAGAAGCAAAGGAACGGGGAAACATTCTGCACTCAGTCTTCATGGATTTCGAGAAAGCTTTTAACTCCGTAGATCCCCTAAAGCTTTGGAAGGCCCTCAGATACTACAATATCCTTGATAAGCTCATCCGAATCATCCAAATCTTTTAAAGACACAAAATGCTGCGTAAAGACAAGGGATGGCAACATCCATTACTACCAAACCATGAAAGGGGTGAAGGAGCAAAGTTGTGTACTATCACCACTATTATTCATCCTCATCGTCGACTATTCTTGGGAGCCCACCACAAGCTTGCTTCTTTAGACTCTTTTTTCTGCTTATTTTCATTGTGTTATATTTAAAATAAAATAAATAAAGATGATAAGAGAGCACCATCCACAACACTGGCAACAGCATGAGAGAAGTCAAGCTCGGAATCGATAAAATAAAAAAGGCAGTTTTTTCAACTGAAAGTAAGGAGCAGCATTAAAACTAAAATGAACACAAATTATTACGTATATGGGGGAGGTCAAAAGCTCGTCAATACAAAAACCGTTTAATTGGAATAAGTAGCTCTTTTAAAAGTAGGTCTACTAACAAAACTTTAGCGTAAAGAGCGAGGTATTGACAAAGGGATAACCTCCCGCATATACGTAATAATTTATGTTCGGAAGGTGTAAGTTTTCATCTTGCTCCTTACTTTTAGTCGAAAAAGCTTGCCTTTTTAATGTAATTTGTGACCGTTTTTTAATAATGCTGCAATATCTGCACCCCCCTCCATGGGAAATTCCCCCCCTTACGATTCCATTACCAGAAAAATATCCACTGGAAACGTCTGTACTTCTCAATAGCCAATAGTATCTGTATCTGTAAACAATGAGCAAAGTCCATTACCCACAGCCCTTTCCTCGAGGACTATGAGGGGTTAAGTCACCCTCAAAGACACTGTTATTCGAGTTTTCGACTAGGCTAAACAAAATGGCTATCTCAAACCTTTGATCGAGTGACTTTGGAGAAAAACGAGCGCACGAGGGGGTTTGATGCCCTACAATATCTTTGGTCACTTAAGAAGGGTACTAAATCCTTTGATTTCCGATCAAGTGAGCCCTCTGCCAATCTTCTACTATTACCATTTCGGTATGATTATCCCTGGAAAAACCAACACAAAAAAAACAAATAAACACACATCCACGATCTTTCTTCTGGCAAAAGAAAAGAGAAGCGAAATTCTCCATTTATTGTACATAGGAGCTTGAAACCTCTTCAGTAATGTTCTCTGGTATGCTGAATCCACCTCCCCCCTCCTTTTCAAAATTGGGCAAATTTTATCAAGCTCGTAACTTTTGGTGAGAACCATAAAAATTTGATGAATTCTCCACATTTTGAATAAGCATCAAAATTCGATTCTTTTGATGTATCTACTGCTATCGGAACTCTGTTTATAAGAGTTTCGGTTACTATTGAGCTGCATCGCTCCTAACTTACAGTTCATTGCCACAAACTGTTTGACCAGGTAAATCCAGCTTTCAGGAAACTGACCCCAGTTAAGCAGTCAGCTGTACCCTGTTCGACTTCAGCTGAGCCTGTTGAACAGCAAAATCCTTTCGACGCTTTACTATGGTTCCGAAACATATGGCTTAGACCAATACCTTGGAAGGAAACTCTTCACGTACGAAAAAAAGTGTTTAAAGCCCATTCTCAACATCTGTTGAATCCAAAAGAAAGCGAACAGGGTACTTGTCGGGCATTGGAAACACATCCAAGAGCTAAAGTTTGGCTAATCCTAAAGAACAGTAACAAAACATGATGATAAAATAATACTCCAGAAACAAATTATGGAAAGCTAACCTAACCCAATATAACCTAACTCAACCTCCACCCTAATCCCTAATGTGCAAAATACACAGCCCAAAGTAAGTCCAATGTATTCTGTCATTCTTGGGCGTGTTTCCGATAGCCGACAAGCAGGGTTGCCACCCAGTGAAAGAAATCACCAAATTTTAGCGATTTTTTGGTCGATTTAGTTATTTTCTTCAATAATCTAGTGATTCATGAGCTGATTTAGCGATTTGTTTTATTAGGCAGTATAAACAATCACTAAAAATAGTGATAAATAACTAGAGGTGGAAACCCTGCCGATAAGTACCACGAACGCTACTGTTCGACTTAAGATGTCTCAGCCACTCATTACTGGAGTTACAAAATATCGAAAATGGGAATACCTCAGGCATGTGGTTTACTTGTCGAAAACTCGACAGCCAAAGGTTGTCCTCCAATGACAGCAACTCGATACCCGAAAAAGAGGACATCCAAAAATAAATCACCTTGCGAGGTAGTTACCAAACCACCCTCTCAATACCTCACTTCAACCAGAATGGGAGGATGTATGGGCAGTCGCAGATGTGACAAATAACTGGGAACTCTTATCGAATGACCTAAGCACCACTGAAGGCACAGGCCGTTTGAAGCTGACAGTTTGAAAACTGTCACTATTGCTGCTTGCGAGAAGGTTTCTCTCTGAGAGGTCCCATTTACCCCTCTACTCACATAAATTACTTTTATCACCTAAGCGAGGATTCTTCAAGATGAGCGTTAAAAAAAAAATGATCCTTTCTACGGCACTCTATCACTATTTGAATTCCCTCTCTCTGAAAAGGATAGATTATCCAATACGTCATCGTATTTCTTCAAAAGATCCGCGACCCTTGATGGGTCTGTTACAGTAAAACATGTCAATAAGTTCTCAGTTCTACTACAAAAACACGACTTTAAAGTATTATTATGGCCGAAAGATAACTTTAACTTAAACCTCATGTAAAATCACCTATTCTAAGATACGATGAGGTAACTTTTGCAGAAACAACTAAGCTAAAAGAATTATAATACAGGGTGGGCCAGAAGTCACTGACCCTTTTTATTTTTCAATACCATTTTTATTTCTTAATAGTTTTTATTTTCCTAATATTTTTACTTTTTCATATCCTGGAAATCAATTATAGAGAAATTCAGTAACGTACAACGTACGGTATATAAAGTGATACGGTATACGTACAACTAACGGTATACGTACGTGATAGAAAATCGATTTTCATCGCCTTGACTTTATGATACTAAAATACCATGCACATAACTGTTAAAATGAAAAATTTATCTAACATTGAAATGGGTCAGTGATTTTTGGCCCACCTTATATAAGGATTACAGCTTGGATCATACATACATCGCGAAAAACCAATTCCCAGATATGTTTGCGTACTTTATCAAGACTTTGTGATATTCGTCATATTATACCATTAATTCCGATAGGATGTTTCCTGCTAACGGTGGCCTCCACCGTTTTCTCATACCATTCATAGAATCTTTGCTGGGTTCCTTGTTAGGTTTGCACTTTCTTTCAGATAAGGATGGTCAACACAAAAGAAAACTATCTTGAATCTAACAAGGCATCATCTGACACCGCCGTATAGTTAAATCCTACTCAAAGAAGTACGTCAACCGTATTAACATGCACACATAATTTTTTTCTTATTAATCACAAAGCAATTTCCCGTAAAGCAATAAGGATCAGTTATTAGAGAACCGGAGAGCATTAGAGGCAGTCTAAATTCAGTTAAAACTACCATTTATAATGCATATTGGATGAAGTCAATTTGAACAGAGTTAAGAGCTCATATGACACTTGTGACGAGGTCGGAAGCCAAGAGCCAAGAGCTTATATGGCATGAGCTCTAGCAAAATTCTAAGAAGCAATAGATTGATTTAAAATGAAAATCAAAGACTTAATACCGGTCAGGATTTAAAATAACAGCTCTGAAACAAGAGGTCCTTCTAAATATCAAAATTCATTAAGATCTGATCACCCATTCGTACGTTAAAAATATCTTATTCTTTCTCTCCCTTCAGCCCCACAGATGGTCTAATCAGGGAAAAATCTTTATCAAGTCAATTTTTGGAGGTCCCTGAGACGTCTACCCATTTTCATCGTCCTAGCACGTCCAGAAGTACCGAATTCGCCAAAGCACTGCCCCCCCTAACACCCCCAAAGAGAGCGGATTCAGTCCAGTTACGTCAATTACGTATCTACGACATTTGCTTATTCTACCCACCGAGTTTCATTTCGATCTCTCCACTCTAAGTGTTTTCCAAGATTTTCGGTTTCCCTCTTCGACTCCCCGATATGTAACCAGATCTGGTCGGTATTTAAAATATGAGTTCTGAGACAAAAGTTTCTTCTAAATATCAAATTTCATTGAGATTCAGTCACCCGTTCATAAGTTAAAAATACCTCAAATTTTCTAATTTTTCCGAATTAACACCCCCCCCCCCCCCAAATCCCCCAAAGAGAGCGGATTGAGTCTGGTTATGTCAATTACATATCTAGGACTTGTGCTTATGCTTCCCACCAAGTTTCATCCCGATATCTCCACTCTAAGCGTTTTCCAAAATTTCCTGTTTCCCTCTCCAAGTCCCCCTAATATCACCAGATACAGTCGGGATTTAGGTGGTTGTTAACAATCAGCACTAATGGGGCTAATAGAGCATTATATCAGTTTATTATTAATCCTTTCTAATAAATGTCAAAATAGAATTCTAAAAAACCAACTATACACATTTCAAATTAATTAATTCCTAAACTTTAATACTGCACTCCTTGGGCAGTCAACTACTTGGATACACTCCTTGGTTTGAAAATGTGCCTGAAGAAGCTCTTCGTTATACATACATTAATCAACAGCAATCTGCCTTATAAAGCTCAATCATTTCAAAGTGAAAATCATACTTCATGCAAACTATCGTGTGTACAACACGGGGGGAGGGGCTTTGGCACCCTCATCTGTCATGCAACCCATTTCAAACTCTGTCGATATAGATAATTACTGTTTTATGGTCCAAAATACAGGAATGTCACAATTTCCTATGCTCTTTTCTCTTTTGTTGCAAAAAAAAGGCGCCACATCTTTAAATAATGATTCCACTGAGGTCTCTTTTGAAAATTAAGTAAAACACAAGTTTTTTTAACTGCAAGGAGCGTCATTAAAACTTATAACAAACAGAAATCATTCCGTACATAAAAAGGGTTGTCCCTTCCTCAACGCCCCGCTCTTTACGCTAGAGTTTGACTCTTTCTCACAACTCTACTTTTTAAAACAAAACAATTAGCGCTAAGAGCGAGACGTTGAGGAGGGGACAACTCGTTTCATCTACGGAATAATTTCTGTTCGTTTTCAATACGTAATAATTTCTGCTCGTTTTAAGTTTTAATGTTGCTCCTTACTTGCAGTTAAAAAAAAGTTATTTTTTTATTTAATTTCTGATTTTGGCTTACCACATATGAATAATTAAAACGAAATTTGCATATTTTTTTTTTTTTTTGGCTAAATGGCTTTCTCATAGTTATGATCGAAAAAGAGGGTGGGACAGGAGGCCTAGCTGCCCTCCACTTTCTAGTTACTGAAAAAGGGCAACTGGAATTTTTTTTATGAACGTTTTTATTAGTAATAAATGTAAGTAACTTACAAAACGAACTTTTATATTTGTATATTTTTATTACGTAAATGAGGGGGGTTCGCCCTCTCGTCAATACCTCGCTCTTTACACTAAAGCTTGAATTTTGTCCCAATTCTTTAAGAACGATCCCTGAATCACAAAGGCCGTAAAATAAAAAATTGAAATTAATAAAAACACTTTAGCGTAAAGAGCGAGGTATTATGGAGCATACGGACACCTTATACAAGTAATAATTTCCGTTGGTTTTAATGCCTCCTCACTTCCAACAGAGTTTTTTCTTCTCTATATTTTTTTTAAATAGTGCTAGAAAATCCTGCGTTCCTTTCAAGGAAACTCTCTTCGCTCATAATCAATTCCTCCATGGAAAGATACTTTGCGTTGAGGGGGGGCCCCTCAACGCAAAAAACTCCCCCTGAAAACATCTGTACATTTCCGAGTAACAATAATTATATGTAAACAATGGTCAAAGTTTGTAATTTGCAGCCCTCCCCCGGGGACCTTTGGGGATTAAGTCATCCCAAAAGACTTAATTATTAGGTTTTTTGACTATGCTGAACAAAATGGCTATCTGAAAATTTTGGTCCAGTGACTTTTGGAAAAAAATGAGCTTGGGAGGGGGCCTCCCAAGGCAAAACTGCCCTCCAGTTTTTTGGTCACTTAAAAGGGCACTAGAGCTTTAATTTTTGTTAGAATGACCCATCTCGCGACATTCTGGATCAATGGGTCGATACGTTCACCCCTGAGCGAAAAAAAAGAGAGAAAAAAAACAAATAAACACGCATCCGTGATCTGTCTTCTGGCAAAAAATACAAAATTTCACACTTTGTAGATAGGAGCTTGAAACTTCTACAGTAGGGTAGAAAATCAGACCTGATGTGTGATTTTCGTCAAGATTCAATGACTTTTCGGGGATTTTCCCCTCTAGTTTCTAAAATAAGGCAAATTTTCCCAGGCTCGTAACTTTTGATGGGTAAGACTAAACCTGATGAAACTTATATACTTAAAATCAGCATAAAAATGCAATTCTGTTGATGTATCAAAATTCCATTTTTTGAGTTTCGGTTACTATTGAACAGGGTCGCCCCTTACTACTGTTTGATCTAGGATTATTGACTAGAATATTTCATATTATGTCGATAGGCGCTCATATCTGTTGATTTACGAGTTACATTGAAGCAGTCCGCTGTAAAGAACTGTAATCAGCCAAATTGCGACGAAACTGTAAAAAAACGAATTTTGATAACAATTAAACAAGCAAAAGAACAAGTTTTACGCTAATTCCTAAAATATAAAATTCATTAAGTTTACTGTTACCCATAAAAGGCCATGGCTATGAGACATTTACGTGATTTCAAAAAAGTCCCCCCTCCCCAAAAAGTCAAGTGATCTAGCGAAAACAACATCATAAGATTCAGCATACTAGAGAACCCTAATGTAGATGTTTTTAGCTCCTACTTATAAAATATTGAATTTCGTTTTTTTTTTTTTGCTTTCCAGGGGCGATTGTATCGAATAAATGGTCTTAAAAGGACAAAAACAGGGCTCTTTTTAAGTGATCAAAAAGAATGGAGCGCAACTAGCCTTCCTCTGCCCTGTTTCCCAAATGAATATCCGAGAAAAAATTTAGAGATAGCCATTTCATTCAACATAGTCAAAAGGTACAATAATTCTGCCTAATGGTATAACAAGACCCCAAAATCCTGAGGGAAGAGGACATAAACTATGGAATTTGCCAATTATTTAAAGATATTATTCGTTATTTGTTTTAAATGTAAAGTTTTCAGCGGGGGTATCCATGGGAAGAAATTTTTCGGAGAGGGTATTCAAATATGGGAAAAGGGTTTTCTCAGTTTGATTTAAAAACCGGTAAGAAATTAAATTAAAATTTTTTTTTTCTTTATATTACAGCAAGAACCAGCACTAAAACTTAAAACAGAATGAAACCATTCCATATATGATGTGGGCTGCCCCCTCTTCAGTTCCTAGCTCGTTAGGCTTAAGTTCGACTTTTTATCACAATTCTTTAGGAATGACTCCTGAAACACAAGGGCCGTTTAATTTGAATAAAAAAGATTTTCAAAGAACTTCAAAACTAGCGTAAAGAGGGAGGGATTGAAGAGGGGGCACCCATCCCCTTATATACGAAAAATTTATGTTCTTTTTAAGTTTGACGTCGCACTTTACTTTAAGATGAAAAAAACGCGTTTTCTTATTTAACTCCAATTGAAGCTGTAACTGTTCAGAGGATTGCATTTTCTATTTCTGACATTATGCAAAGTAGCATGTGCTAATAGCTTTTGATGGACAATTTTAAAATTAATAAATTTCACATATTCAGAAATAGTATAAGCTATATGTTTTATTGTTCCATATGTTAAAAAAAGTTTTATTTTAAGACTTTCGATGGCTTTTCACAAGGGCCTATTCCACTAAACGTTTCTTCGTGACTCTCTTCAGTTGGAGGTAAGCTGCTAATCTCTCCTTCAATCCCAGTATTTTACATTCTGATTTAATACTTGTATAGCACCCCACATAACTCATTATAGAAGTATCCGAGAATTGAAGGAACTAGTGAGATTGATTTCTGCCATCTCTCCCAATTCTACTTTAATATTTATCTGAGGGGTCAGGGAGAGTTAGAAAATTAAGACTTAAGAATTCAGTATTTGAGGCACGCTCTCTCCCCAATCATCAAATTGGTCCACTATGTTAAAAATAGAATGAAATCTCTCTTTATTGGGTTTATTCTAAGTATTTTGACTCAACACAGTTAATAGTCAATTTCGTATCAGAACATTGTGAACTTAGTAGATCGAGATTGACATCGGGGCATTGTTTGGTAGGGACATTGTCGTGAAGATGATAGGGGAGTAAGAGCAACAAATCGTCGACAAATTTGAATTTGTTGATATGTTCAACCAGCAAGTAGTTGATGATGGCAAGAAACGTTATTCCTGCCAGTTTCGTCCCTTGCGGGTCACCGCAGGTTATTTTAATCCACTCTGAGTTACAGTCTTCTTCGTGTAAAGCAAATACTTTTTGCTGTCTTTCAGACTAAAAATGGGCAGTGCAAAATGGGTAGTGTTTGGTGCTTAGCACCCATTCGTTTTAGGTTTTGGCAGGCCACTAGGTGTAATAGAGATCAAAAGCTTTGCGAAAGTCGATGGCTGCTAGGTCGACAAAACAGCCTTGCTTTTCAAGCTATTTTAGAATCTGATCGTACATTCTGACTAGGTATATAGACTTCCACATTTTGGGAGTCCACCATATTGGTATTTGTTGATAGTCTGTCTTACTTACTCTAGTAGCCGCCACAAGATGAACAATTCTGTCATTTTTACCAGGCACGGCGTTAGGGAGGTTGGTCTTAAATCATCACACGACTTGGGCGGGTTCACTTTGGAAATTGCACGGATGTGGGCCTTTTTCCACGATATAGGGAAGGTCCCAAATGGAAATCACTGGTTTATAAGAGCCGAGAGTGGTAGGGCTAGGAACAAAAGAAATTCATGCATGAGCTTTGCAGGGATTTCGCCTGGGAAAGGAGAGACGTTTATCTTTAATTTCCTGATTTCACTATGCACCTCAAATACACTGAGCGCTCTTGTGCCTTCGTTGGGGCAATCATCAAGAGGTGAGGCTTTCTCCTGGGGGGTAATGGCTGAAAAAGTGATACAAATGCAGGTAAGAAATGCATTAACGTCACTAGACCATAGTATTCGCCCATTATCGTCAGATATCTTGACACTGGTTTTCAAAACATTTCCACTCATCGCTTTGACTGAGCGATGCCACATTGCAGGTTCAGTGTTGAGCAGGGGGTCAAATTTTTCACGATCATACTTACGTTTTGCATTTCTGATCATGTTAACTTTTAGATTTCTTTTGGTCGCTCCTTGATTTCCCTTGCCGCTCGAGTAAAGGAAGCCGCGTTCATGGATCAGGGCCTTAATAGTGGGCGTAATCCATGGCTTGTCGTATTCACTTTTATCCACAGTCTTTGTTGAAAATATCTCGAGGTACTTGGAGCACATTTTTTCACTGAAAGCACACATCCTTTGCTCAAGAGTAACATCCGTGGAAACCTCTGGAAAGTCATATTCGGCAATCCAGCGGCCATATTCACGGACTGCAGAGTCAGTTATTGGTCTAGTTTGATCCGTGAGAGCTTGGGTTTTCTTAAAGAACTCTTGGGTTTGAGAAATAGGGCGAAGTGATCAGACAAGCCGACTGGTCCAAGAGATGTCGGGGGTGGTATAGGTCCTCAGTGTCTGTAAGAATCAGATCGAGGGTACTGCCAGACGAATGGCAATGTTCACAATCTGATTAAGAGAAAGACTAGAGGCTAGCCAAGCTTTCTTTGTCTGGTGAAAATCACCAGCAATTATAAAAGCAGGACTGCTATATCGACTTCTAAGTGTATCAATCGTTATTTGCAGGTAGAAAATTAGGTCACGCCTGTATTGTGCACTTTCAGGGTAATATACAAATGGCGTTATGACGCATGAAAAATGACGAGAAAAGCCCACGATTTTGCACATTATCCATATAACCTCTTGATCTGGAATTCTGAGTTCAGGTAAGAGTTCACACGAAATGTCTTTCCTCACACAGATTTCTAACCACCTGTTGTCGCCTCGACTGTGTCGAATATTTAGAAATGAGCTGTATCTCGCAATCCGTCCTGTAGTCTCATCGAGGTTCCAAATTTCCGTCACAGTAGCAACAGCTATGTTGCTGCTACGGAACAGGACTTCGATGTCTTCCATATTGTTAAAAAGGGATCTACAATTAGCCAAGAGGAAATTAGGCATGGTGGGCCAATGGGACACTATCGACTTAAGAACAGGCGGGCTGTCCCATAAGGGCACACAGGGGTTTGGTAAAATCTTTTCAGACCCGGTATTTTAAATATTCTGGATATCTTGATTTTCACCAGGTTTCGCTCAAACACTTGTTTTGGAGAAGGACAATAGTCAAGGTTTGTCACTAGTTCCGAAATAGCACACCCCGTGCGCCTTCTCCTTTAATTTTTCCCTGTCCGGCATCCACGTTTCCTTCGTGTCAGTTTGTTTCCACTGGTGGACGATGCGCCATCTGTGACTTCTCTCGGTAAGTTAAATGCACTTAGCGTAGTCCAGATAGATGGCGCCAAAACGGTGGAAAGGAAACAAAACAATTAGGTCAGTTTTTGGCACAGCGACGGCTTTAGCAGGGGTGATTCTAGTACAAAAAAATGTGGAAAAAGCTGCATAAGCAATATCATTTTCACCATAAAGAAAAAACTTTTGCCCACAAATATAGAGCTAAACTGTGGTAAGATGTTTTGCTAGCCGGGCGGCTACCCACGAAAAACATAGCATCTGTGATCATTCTTCTTGAAAAAAAAAAGGAAAGCTTGCATTTTACAGAGAGGGATGTAACAGGGCTTGCTGATATGCTAAATTTTAAGGTTTAATTATCGTCAGGATCGCTTGACCTTTTGAGTGTGTTTTACCCGGTTTCTCAGGTAAACTTCCCCAAGATCCTAATTTTTGGTTGATAGCTTTCCGTTAAACACACTTTATTTTTTTAACAATAATCATATAGAGCCAATTCTTTTAGTTTATCCTTTTCCTATTAAATAAAAAAAAACTGTTTTTTTAAGTAAAAGTAAGGAGAAACATTAAAACCTAAAACGAACAGAAATTATTACGTATATGAGGGGGGCCCCCTCGTCAATACCTCGCTCTTTTCGCTAAAGTTCGAAATATGTTCCAATTGTTTAAGAATGGCCCCTGAATCACAAAGGCCGTTTGATTAGAATAAATAGCTTTCCTGACAGTACTCAAAATTTTTGCGTAAAGAGCATGGTATTGACGAGGGGGCGAACTCCCCTGTATACCTAATAATTTCCGTTCGTTTCAACTTTTAACGTTGCTTCTTACATTCAGTTGAAAATACTTGTTTTTTTATATTTAATTTCTGATTGTTTTTTAAATAATACTGGGAAATCCGGCACCCCTTCACGGAAAATGTTCTTCCCCAATGAAACATTCCTCAATGGAAAGATCCTCCCACGTGAAGCTCTCCCCCCTCGCAGCCACAAAAAACCTCCCTCGAAAACGTCTGTATACTACCCAATAACAAATACTATATGTAAACAATGGGCAAAGTTCATAACTTGCAGCCCTTCCCCCAGGGACTGTGGGGGATTAAGTCGTCCGTATCTTGGTATAACCATTGATGGAAATCTATCTTATAAAGAACATTGTAATAGATTATGCGTTAAAATCGCCCAAGGAGTTGGTGTAATGAGGAGGCTTCAGCATTTTTTCTCCTATGAAGTTCTACGACTCATTTATTTTGCCTTGGTGCATTCCCATCTTACGTATTGTCCCCTGATTTATTTAGCAACATTCAAATATCATATAAAACTGATACAGACTCTTCAAAACCGGGCTCTTCGAATTTTGCAAAGATATTTAGCGTCGCCTTCTTCCTATCCAAATGAATCTAAAACTGAACCTATATATTTATTAACTAATATTTTGCCTGTTTCAGAATTATTCACTCTTCATTCTTTTTTATTCAAGGTAAAATATGACCGCTCAGAATTGCCTTCGTACTTTTGTACGAGAAATTTTTTCCCTGAGCAACCTGACCACATTTATGAAACCCGTAATAAATGGAGAATGCAGCACCTGAAATTAACCACTGAGAGATCACGGTTCTCGCCATATTTCTCGATCATGGGTTCATGGCATCTTTATCTACCATGTATTGACTACAGTAAATCTCTCCCAAATATAAAAAAGCAACTTCATTCTATCCTTATAAATAAATTCAAGAATCAGTGATAAAAAAAAATCTTAAAGTGAATAGTTGTTTGTTTGATGTTGATAGGGTGGGCCAATATTTTTTTCAAAAATGTTGCCGGTCATCGGTCACCCTCGCTTGCACAATGTTTTTGTTTTGTTTTTCGGATTGATATTTGCCGAGTGTCAGTTGTTTTGTGGGTGGGTTCCCGTCTAGTGGTGAGTCGTGGATTTATTTATATTTATTTTATGCATTTGTTTTTGTTTCTTTTATTTGTCAAATAGGTGTGCTATATTGTTATACCGGGTCTTTGTCAATCGACCTTGTGTCTCCGGCTTGACCTTTTTTTTATATTGTGTGTGTTGTACAGAAGTTTAAATAAAAATCTTGAATCTTGACAGACCGACAGGAATTGCGATCGCTATATATCACTTGGTAAATATCAAGTGCCATGAAAATTAGGATTACTCCAACTAAATAATCAGAGCAATACCCTGCTTTTTAAGCTGAAGTTTGACTCTTGTGTAGCATTGCTCCAAAAACAACGGCACCTCTAATTATTTTTGTTCACTTTATAAAATAACACCTTCAATATTAAGGAAGAAACTTCTTAGTGCTTATGTTTAACTTTTCCCCCAATGCTTGGACAGTAGAGAACTAAAGCCCTCAATGTTTCAACAATAAGAAGACGTCTGTCATCCCCCTTAGACCCAGTACAACAAGCTTAGTGCAAAATACATTACTCTAAATCGAGATGTAAAGCAATAGCGCGTTCCTAGTTAAGTTTTTTTAGGAAGAGCAGCAATTTCATATTTTAAATAAAACGAATGATTTTTTTAAAACTTGTTCCCAAGCTACCAAGAATTTTGTAACAGAATATAATGCCATATAATGTAAAATAAAAAAACGAGTTTTTTTACTGGAAGTACGGAGCGACATTAAAACTTAAAACGAACAGAAACTACTCCGTAGATTAAAGGCCCCGCTCTTTACGCTAAAGTTTGACTCTTTCTCTCAACTTTACTTTTTAAAACAGTAAAAAAACTTTTTTGAACGTTATTTTTATTTCTGAACGTTTTAAAATCAATACATTTTTTTATTTTGGCTCTCCGCAAAATGAATAATTAAAACGAAATTTGGAAATTAATTTTCTTTGACTAAATGGCTTTCTCTTAGTTTTGATCGAAAGATTTTGAGAAAAGATGGGGTTGGGGAGGAGGCTTAGTTGCCCTCCAATCTTTTGGTTACTTAAAAAGGCAACTAGTAGGCTACTTAAAATTTTTTAAGAACGTTTTAATTAGTAGAAAATATACGTAACTTACGAATTATCTTGCGTAAAGAACTTCTATATTTGTGTATTTTTATTACGTATAAGAAGGGGTTTGCCCCAAATTCTCTAAGAATGACCCCTCAATCACAAAGGACGTAGAAAAAATAGTTGAAATTACTCAAAATACTTTAGCGTAAATAGCAAGGTATTTAGGAGGAGATGAACCCCATATGTGCGTAATAATTTCTGTTCGTTTTAAGTTTTAATGCTGCTCCTTACTTTCAGTTGAAAAACTTTTCCATATCTATTTTTTCAATATTTTTTTTTTAATAGTGCAAGAATATCCTGCGCCCCCTTTATGGAAATTATCTTCTCCTATGACAAATTCCTCCATGGAAAGATCCTCCCACGTACCCCCCCCCTCCCAACCAAAAAAATCCCCTTGAAAACATCAGTACACTTCCCAATGACCATTACTATAGGTAAACACTGGTCAAATTTTGTAACTTGCAGCCCTTCCTCCTTGGACTGTGAGGGAGTAAGTCGTCCCCAAAGACATTGTTATCAGGTTTTTTGACTATGCTGAACAAAATGGCTATCTCAAAATATTGATCCGTTGACTTTGGGAAAAATTTAGCTTGGGAGGGGGCCTAGGTGCCCTCCAGTTTTTTGGTCACCAAAAAGGGAACTAGAACTTTTAATTCCCGTTAGAAGAAGCCCTCTCACGACATTCTAGCACCACAGAGTCGATACGATCACCCCTGGAAAAACAAATAACAAAATAAACATTGTGATCGGTCTTTTGGCAAAACATACAAAATTCCACATTTTTGTTGATAGGAGCTTGAAACTTCTACAGAAGGATTCTTCGACACGCTGAATGCGATGGTGTGATTTTCGTTAAGATTCTATGACTTTTAGGGGGTGTTTCCCGTATTTTCCAAAATAAGGCAAATTTTCTCAGGCTCGTAATTTTTGATGGGTAAGACTAAATTTGATTAAACTTATATATTTAAAAGCATCATAAAAATCCAATTCTTTTGATGTATCTATTAGTGTCAAAAGTCCGTTTTTTAGATCTTCGTTTACTATTTAGCCGAGTCAGTCCTTACTATAGTTCATTACCACGAACTGTTTGATTATATAATAGTAATATAATAGCTATGAGAGAAAGAAGTGACAACTTACGCCATGGACTGTAATTTACAGGAAAGATGGTCTGCAATTCCTTTTTCATAAAAAAAAAACAGATTTTTATTGTCATCAAGGTGCAAAGTTGTCACAGGATAGATAATTCAAGTGAAATAGTTTATTAGCACCAATAGTTAAAATTGACACCACAAGTAGTTTAATAGTTTATTCGTTTACGAAGCACCTGTTCTTTGACTGCTTTAAAATTTTTTATAGCCAACATTTTGTCCTTTCTAGACATTTTTTTTTCATTTAGCGTTGATGGGGCAATCTTATTAAATCTTAATTAGTTACTTCAACGCTATGGCATAAGTCGGCTAAGGTTCAACCGCCTTCCTCCATTTTAAGAGGTTGCTCCATCAAAGAACTAACCTCTCAAGACCCAACAGACCAAAGAATTGAAGCTCAAGCTGAAAAACTTGAAGGAAGTTGAAAAAAATTTTCATGAAAGAAACAACTTTTTATTATCATCAAGGTGCAAAGTTGTCACAGGATAGATAACTCAAAGAAAATAGTTTATTAGCAGCAATAGTTAAAATTAGCACCACAAATAGTTTAATAGTTTATGAAGCACCTGTTCTTTGACTGCTTAAAATTTTTTTATAGCCAACATTTTGTTCTTTCTAGACAATTTTTTTTCATTTAGCGTTAATGCACTTTATGGGCAATCTTATTAAATCTTAATTAGTTACTTCAACGATATGACATCAGTCGGCTAAGGGTCAACCGCCTTCCTCCATTTTAAGAGGTTGCTCCATCAAAGGATTAACCTCTCAAGAGCCAACAGACCAAAGAATTGAACCCCAGTTGAAAAACTTGAAGGTTCAATCTGTTAAATCTGACCCAAGCTGCTCTTACTAAAGAAAGTAGCACAATAAACTTAATTAACATCATCTAGTGCATTTGCATGAGTGTTAGATAGCAGCAAAATTTGTGTTAAGATGTAGATCGAGGTTGGAAATCATACTTTCTGTACAGTTTCTGTTGTTGTTTAATTTCCATTTTCATTTTGCAGTGTTTTTATCTTTTTCTTTGGGAGGGGGAGTGGGGCTGGGGTTCAACCAGACCATCCAGTTTATTAGAAAGTAACTGTTTTGAAATGATTCGCAGGCTTTTTGCATGACATGCGCTTATGTCACTTGACTAAATATAGCAAATCTTCTTTTTTTCATGGTTCGTTTGAACATGGCGATTCAGGGTTGGCACTACCTTTCTGAGTCTTATTACTAATTTTATTCTAATGATTTTAGCAATACTTAATGCCCTTCAAAGATTTTCCCTTTTTTACTATTTACATTATTTACTTACCATACTCGCCAAATATTAAGTACTCCCATCTGTTCCTTTCCGCAAGATAGATAGTTAGTCGAATTCCAGCATAAATTACAAGAAGACCAACAGAAGAGTCTAACAAGAAACTAACCAGATACCTAAAATAATACAAAAACCAAATTAAAATTTTATATCTGAATACTCTGGGCAATATATTATAATTTACAAAAACGACAATACTCGTAACAATAATTTTTACTGAAGGGTACAAAGGAATATTAAAGTGCAATTCAATGGATATTTCATAATAATATTCATTAATAGTATTTTATTAGCTAAAAAAAAGTGTCGAATTGAATTGTAAAACCCATCTTGTTTTCAGACCAAAACATATAATAATAATATTAATAATAATTTATTTGCACCCTCTATCTACAAAAATGCACATCGAGAAGCAAAAAAAAAAAAAAAGAAAAAACAAGACAAGAACACTCATAATAGAACCTTAACTGACTTAATACACACATTAGCATACTACTACTACTAATAATAACTCACTGCAGCACCAAGCCGCCTGAGGCCAACACAGCTACGCACGCTCCTCCTCCAATATAATCTATTTAAAGCCTCCCTCTTTACACCCTCCCAGAAAGTTCCCATTTCCTTCAAATCTTTATTATGACATCCTCCCAACCCAGACAAGGACGACCTGCTTTCCGTGTAGCCCCAGACGGTTGGCCAAAAAGGACAATCTTCGGTAATCTGTCATGCTTCATCCGTAGAACGTGGCCTAGCCATCGCAACTTTCTTTCATTATAGCCCTGGAAAGCGGGATTGAACCACATTTTTCGTACAAGCTACTGTTTGAAATACAGTCAGTCAGCCGGGTACCCAGAACAATCCATCGGCAATTTCTCTGGAAAACATCTAGTAAATTTTCATCTGCTTATAGGAGTGCAACATACTAATAGACTGTTAACATACTCATAATACTCACGCTTTGAAGATACATAATAAAAAAAATATTCTAACTTGGCTTAATAAAATTCAAATGAAAGTCAACTATTTTGTCAGTCGGTTTACGGAAATTCGTTTTAGGAAATTACGGAAATGTATCTATTCAAAAACACCAAAACCGCCAAGAAATATAGCTATTTCAAGTCTGAATGGGCAGCTGAAGAAATATTTACAAAATCCAAAAAAAAGACAGAGCTGATTTGATTGCGTTCAGTAGCAGAGAATAACTACCAAATTGGTGTAATGAAAAATACATGGGTCGCAAAGAAGGAAATATAAAGCCTGCCCATCGTTTTTTTTTTTTTTTATCAAATTGTCCCCTGATTCTAGCCAGCAAAATGTAAGATTTTTTCAGTTTTTCATTCAGAGTATTTATAATAAGTATTTTTGTGTATCTAATAGATCCACCGAACAGATGACCAAGGTACTTAAGTGAAACAGAAGCAGAGAATTTGGCAGGGCCAACTTGAATATATATCTGGATGTTGTGAACCAAAATGAGGAATTCAGTTTTTGAGGGGGCAGCTAGAAATCCAATCCCTTTTAATCTAGGTTAAACAGCATTCACAATAGTCTGTAGTGCCTGAAGACAGGAAAATGTTGTCAGCGTAAGAGAGGTGGCTTCTATCTATGTAGGTTTAAAGGGGGAGGGGCATCCATCGACTTTGGGCAATTATATATGCTTTTGAAGCTCTTTATCCCCTTCGTTTTCTACTGGCTCCGGTGAGGGGGTCGAGGGGGAGGGAAGCCATGGTTCGTCCTTAAATTTCTGCTTCAAAAGTGCTAAATTCAGAAAGTGGGACAGATAGCTGAGCAGACGGACTGTCATAGTTTGGGCCCGTTTCATATCCTGGAATATCATAATTTCATAGTTGTAAAGGACCTTCATACAAAGAACCTTCACTTTTAATTGAGGTAGAGTTGCTGATTTAAATGTCGGAAATTAGACTCGGAGGGTTAATTACTGGAAGCGGAAATTTTGAAACGTTGATGGTAGTATCCTTTGTAACTGTCTCTTTAAATCTTTTATCAATAGCCACCCTTATCTTGATGTAGTCATGAGTCCCGAAGTTGGGTTGCCTATCCTTAGTCCATTGCCTTACACTGATTGGAGTGTCTTTCTTTATGTGCGAGCCCGTTGCTGACCCACTATTTTCTGCTTCTTCCTAACATAAGAAAATAGCAACATACAAACACAGGAAAAGAATTGTCGGCGCAAGAAAGGTGATTTCCATCTATGTAGGGCTCAATAAGGCAAGGTGGATTATAACGTGTAGCGACCCCAATAGCACTGTTAAAAACGGCAGGACTCAAAACAGATTTTACTCCACAAGGAACACAAGTGAGACTACTGGTCTGGCCATCAGACTTTATACGAATCGATGAGCACTGATACAAATTCCAAAGACAAGAACATATAAAAGGGTTTATTCAACTCCTTAAAGAGTGATACATACATGGTTACGAAGGCAGTAACAGGTTTTCCTTCAAAACATTTTTGGCTTATATCCAAAATGGCTGATCATCAACAGTTCATCGACCTCTCCTATATACTATCAGGACTTTGAACCTGAACCAGAAACCAACACAAAAGATTCTTATTTCTGAAAACACATGTCTCTGACCACTCTTGAATATTCCTTGATCAGGAAGGGTCTCAAATAAAACACAAAAACAAACCAGCAATTACCGTCAGTATTAAAGCTCGGAAATGGAGGTAACTAGAGCACATGCTTAGGAATGCAGGACAATAGAATCCACAAATTCAAACTCTAATGGCAACCAGTTGAAAGTAAGAAGCAAAGAAGACCTCAAAATATTAAAATAGACCTAACCTGAAAAATATTTGCAGGGTAGGGTTGGCACTGGCGCAGATTTCATGTCATAGTGAAAATACACAGGTTTTCGAGGCAAACACTGTAAAGGATTTCTCCGAGTGCTCTGAATCTACCGAGTTGGATTTTCAGTAAACCTGACATTTAGCTATGAGTGAAATTCTAATGGTTAGAGATATATTACATCAGAGAGTAAATGGTAACGAACTGTAAGTAAGGAGCAACACGGCTCAATAGCAACCAAAACTCTAAAAACCGGAATTTTGATATTAATAGATATATCAAAAGAATTGGCTTATTATGCTGATTCCAAATATATGCTTTATTAGGTTTAGTGTTACCTATTAAAGGCTAAAAGCCTGGGAAAATGTACCTGATTTTCAAACAAGGGGAAAAGATCCCCTAAAAGTAAACGAATCTGAATAAAAATCATCCGTCACATTCAGTGTATCAGAGAATCCTACTGTAGAGGTTTCAAGCTCCTATCTACAAAGAAACAGAATTTTGTATTTTTTGTCGGAAGAAAGATCACGGATGCCCGTTCATTTTTTGCTTATTTACTTTTTCCCATGGGTGAAAGTATCGAACCAATGGTCCTATAAGAGCAGGAGAGGACTCGTTCGAGCAGAACTTAAAACGATACAGTAAACTATCTAAGTGACCAAAAGATTGGAGGGCAACTGGCCCCCAACCACGTCTCTGTTTCCTCAAAATCACTCGATTACCTAAAGAATCTTTCCGTGGAAGGAGGAGGACTTTTCCATGAGGACTGAGCCTAATTTTTGGGTATTTTTGAAAAAAGGATCGAAAATTAAATAAAAAACAAGTTTTTCAAATGAAAGTAAGGAGCAACATTAAAACTTAAAACAAAGATAAATTAATAGGTAGATGTCAGGGGGAGGGGTTTACCCCCCCCCCCCCTCAACCTCTAAACACCTCACTATTTACACTAAAGCTTGATTTTTTCTCAATTCTTTAATAAAAATTCCTGAAACACTAGCATCGTTATGTTAGAACAATAAGAAGCTTTCTTGAGTACTAAAAAGAAACTTTAGCGTGAAGAGTGAGAAGTTGAGGAGGGGTAAACCCTAATATACATAATAAATATAATAAAATAATTTTTTTATCAAATAAAAAAACAAGTTTTTTCAAATGAAAGTAAGGAGGAACATTAAAACTTAAAACGAACTGATATTATTACGTAGCCTATTCACCAGAAAAACTTGTTGTTTTCACTTAGTTTCTAATCTTTTTGAAATAATGTTCAGAAATCCAATTCCGCTTCGACATAAAATTCCCTTCTCCCGACAGAAAGATCCTCAAGTCAATTCAATCCCGGTGTAAACTTACCCCGGACAATTACCCTTGACAAAGAGAAAGTAAGACAAATAAAAAGAATTTCGTACAGGATTTCTTGAAAACTGCCCCGTAAAAAATTTCGTCTGAAAACCCTCCCCCCCCCCCTAGAAACTCCCCTTCCCATGGAACATCCCTCAAGCGGAAAATTAATTCCCGCCAACCCAAGAAATAAATGCGCACTTCTCAATGACAATACTATACGCAAACAATGGGAAAATTTTATAACTTAAAGACCTTTTCCAAGGGGATATGGGGGTTATAGAATCTCTAAAGGTACAGTTATTAAATTTTTCAATTATATTCAACAAAATCGCTATGTCATATTATTCATCTGACGAACTCGGAAAAAAAAGGGACGTGGGTAGGGGAATAGTTGCCCTCCAATCTATTTGATCGCTTAAAAAGAGCACCAGATCTTTTACTTTCCGTTCGAATAAGCCCTCTCCCAATGTTCTAGGACCAGTGGTTTGATCCAATCAACCCTGGAAAAATAAATAAATAAACACGCATCTGTGATCTTTCTTTTGGAAAAAAAAAAACCAAAGTCACATTAAGATTCTTTGACTCTTAGGGGATATGCCCCCCTTTTTCAAAAATCAGGTTTATCTTATCAAGCTCGTAGCCATTGATGGAAGGAGTAAAACTAATAAGTCTTATATATTTGGAATCAGCGTAAGAAGCCGATTCGTTTGATATACCTATTGATAGTAAAGTTTTATTTTTTAGAGTTTTGGTTACTATTGAGCCGCGTCGCTCCTTACAGTTCGTTACAACGAACTATTTGATAAGAAGCTTTATTAAAAGTATTAAAAACAACTTTTTGCGCAAAGAGCGAGGTATTAAGGATGGGGCAACCCCTCGAATACGAAATAAATATACTTTTTTATTACGTATATGAGCGGGTTTCCCCCTACGTAACAACTCACTCTTCAAACAGAAGTTTTGAGTACTTTTGAAAAAGCTTCTTATTGTTCTAATTTCACAACTCTTCTGTTTCAAGGGGCCTTTTTTAAAGAATTGGGACGAAACATGAACTTTGGCTTAAAGAGCAAGGTGTTGAGTAAGGGGCCACCCCCTCACGTAATAATTTCTGTTCGTTTTATGTTTTAGTGTTGCTCCTTACTTTCAGTGGAAAACTGAAATGGAATTTTTAAATAATGCTCAGAAATACGGCTCCAACTCCACAGGGAAAATCCCCCAACCCCAGAGAAAGATCCTCTAGGCAGTTGAATCCTGGTAGACATTTACTCCAGTCAATTACCGTTGACATCTTCACACATAAAATTGAGTCAGCAAAGATAAATAAAGGACAAATAAAAATAAGCTCGTATAGAAATTTATTGCAAATTCCACCAGTGTAAAATTGTCTCCTGAAAAGTTCACCCCCCCCCTCCAAGAAACATCGATCTCCATGGAAAATTCTCCCGGTGGAAAACCCTTCAGCAGAAAATTCACCCCCACAACCAAAAACATATGAACACTTCTCAATAACAACTCCTATATCTCAACAATTGACAATTTTTATAACTTAAAGACCTTTCCTCAGGGACTGTGGAAGGTCTGTCCGTTTTGGGTTTCGTCTATTCTTTGTTAATAATTTCTGGTCGTTTTGAGTTCAAATCGTAATTGGAATTTAGTTCTGCTGCTTTTAAGTTTAATATGGCCTTTACTTTTCTTTGCAGAACTTCATTTTTTGGACCGTTTGTTTTTAATTAATTAAAGTAAACAAAAGATACTACGTGCGTCCAATGTTGTCAAAAGGGCGTATAAGCGATATCTAAGGAAGGCTAAGTTTATTCAGTTAAAAACTTTCAGGGATGTTGAGGAGGATTTTGCATTAACCAAAAAACACTACGTGCATACTACTAGAGCTGATACTAGTACTCCTGCTACTACTACTACTACTCCTCATTCTTCTATTATTACCAATACTAGAGTTTTTACAACTAGTAGTTAGACTGTGAGCACGACTGGAGGCAACTGCGACAACTTGTGACTGGTGCTAATCGCAACAGCGACAACTAGCCACAGCGGCTGCCTGCAGACTACAACAATTTATGGTTGTGTTCTGTTCTTGCAGAATACGACTACTTGCGACTTTTACAAGTTAGGACAGTGACTAATTACAATTGGACTACTATTACTCGTGGCAATTGGACTACTATTACTCGTGACGGTGACTACTTGTGACTGTGACAAGAACTAATTACGATTCCGACTACTTCAACTGTGATTGCAACTACTTGCAACAGAGACACTTATGATTGCGACTACTTGCGATTGCGACAGCCACAACTTTCGACTGCAGTGAATAATTGTGATTGTGACAACTTATGGCTATATGTGACAACTTGGACAATTTGCGACTACGGTTAATTTTGACTGTAACAACTTACGATTGACACTACAACTGCATCAGTGTGACTACCTGCAACGGGAACTGAACACAACTGTGACTGCGACTACAAGAGAATGTGACTGCTTATGACGGTTGTGAAATCAACTGTGACTACTTGCAACGGCGAATACTAGAGATTACGACTCTCTACGACTAAGACTACTTGCAACTACAACAGCAACTACTTATGGCTGCCAATAATTAAAAGTGACTGTGACCACTTACAACTTGAACTACTTCCAACAGTGACTGATTCCAACAGCGACTACTAGTATTACTACAATTCTGATTGCGATTGCGACTGCTACTGCTAAGACTACTGCTGTTAAACCATTTTAAAAGAGTTTAAGCATCCTCAGGTTGTCACATTGAAACTGATTTAATATCCTAAGAATGGCCAAAGATTACTTTGGAACTTTCAGGGCGGTATGTTGTTGAAGATACTGAACTAAACCAAAAGATAAAACATGCATCCTGGTTGCCCCGTGTGTCCAATATACCAGGAGCAAAGGGCATTACATTGGAACTTTCAGGGCATGTTAATCTGCAATACAACAAAATTAAGTACTTATAAAGTTGTCAAAAGAGCATATTTATGATATCTAAGGAGTGGCTAAGTTTACTAAGTTGAAACTTTCAGGATATGTTGAGGAGAATGTCGGACTAAACCAGAGTAAAAATGCCTGGCCGTCAAAAAGGCGTCAGTGCAATATACAACGAGGAACTGATGAAACAATTAATTTAAAAGAGCGTCAATAAAATCAAAAAGGAATTCAAGTTCAAAACAAACCCAAGTCATTATAAATAAATAATACAAGCTAAAACCGAACAATTTATTATCAAGTCACACTTCAAAAAAAAACTAAAACTACCAAAAAGGGGAGTAGGACTAAAATTTCTGTTGTCTACAGGCAAAAACGTTGTTTACACTTACCCAAAAATATAATACAACATAAACATTTTTTTGTTTTATAAGGTTAATAATATGCGAAATTACAGATACTTTCGGAAATGAGAATCAATACACATTAAATTGTCAATCTAAACTTCAGTTTTTTTTTCATGTTTCTTGGTTATTATGGTGATTTCTCGTTGTTATTGTTGTTGATATTATGACAAATAAAAATAAACAGAACAAGGTAACAACTTTAAACTACACTGTTAAAATGAAAAATGTAGTCATTTTTGTTCGTTTTAGGCTTGACTCAATGATTCATTTCCATCGATGATTTATGATTCAATTCTACACGATTAAGGATTAAGTTATTCATCTATATCTGAATCCGTCATCTTACGTTTCATGTGAATATTTATTGTAATTTGTTTTCGCTTTGGGTTGTATTTGTTCACTAGTAATAATTCCTGCTCGCTTTAAGATTTGATTATCATAGGACTTTATTTCTACTTTTCTTTCGGTTTTAATATGACTCTTTACTTTTTCTCATAATAATTCTAATTTTATCATTCTCAAAATAATTCTTTTTATTAATCCATGTCCTAGGTAGAGTAAGTCTATAACCGAACCCTGCATATAGTGCCACAAAATTAAAGAAAGAGAAAACGGATTTTAATTTCGACAAAGCATTGAACAAAAAATAAAATATAAAAACAAAACTACACTTTAACTAAAAAATAAAAATAATCTAAATATTTCGCCCCCCACATCCGGGAGCCTTTCCCAACGGAAAAAAAAATATAAAAGACAACAAGAGCTAAGAGCTCATTAGGCACTTGTGACGAGACAAGAAGAGCTAAGAGCCAAGAGCTCATATGGTATGAGCTCTAACAAAATTCTAAGAATCAATAGATTGATTTAAAAGGAAAATCGGAGGCTTAATGCCAGTCAGGATTTAAAATAAGAGCTCTGAGTCACGATGTCCTTCTAAATATCAAAATTCATTAAGATTCGATCACCCGCTCGTAAGTTATAAATACCTCATTTTTTCGAATTTTTCCTCTCTCTTTAGCCCCTCAGATGGTCGAATCTGGGAAAACGACTTTATCAAGTCAATTTGTGCAGGTCCCTGACACACCTACCCATTTTCATCATCCTAGCACGTTCAGAAGCACCAAACTCGACAAATCACTGAACACCTCCCCCCAACTTCCCCAAAGAAAGCGAAACCAGTACGGTTACGTCAATCACGTATCAAGGACATTTGTTTATTCTATCCACCAAGCTTCATCCCAATTCCTTCACTCCAAGTGTTTTCCAAGATTTTCCCCTCGAACTCCCGCAATGTCAAAAGATCTGGTCGGGATTTGAAATAAGACCTCTGAAACATGAATTCCTTCTAGATATCAAATTTCATTAAGATCCGATCACCTATTCGTAAGATAAAAATGCCCTAATTTTCACGTTTTCCAAGAATTCTGTCGGAATTTAAAACTAGAGCTTTAAAGCACAAGATCCTTCCAAATATCAAATTTCATTAAGATCTGGTCACCCTTTCGTAAGTTACAAGTACCTCCTTTTTTCCAAATTAACCCCCCCCCCCCCCAACTCCACCAAAGAGAACAGATCTGGTCCTGGTTATGTCAGTCACGTATCTTAGACAGGTTTTTATTGTTCCCATCCAGTTTCATCCTGATCTCTCCGCTTTAAATATTTTCTAAGATTTCCGGTCCCCCCCCCCCAATGACGCTGGATCCGGTTGAGATTTAAAATAAGAGATCTGAGTTACGAGATCCTTCTAAATATGAAGTTTCATGAAGATCCTATCACTCCTTCGTAAGTTAAAAATATGTCATTTTTTCTAATTTTTCAGAATTAACCCCCCCCCCAATAGAGCGGATCCGTTCCAATTATGTAAATCACGTATCTAAGACTTCTGCTTGTTTTTCCCACCAAGTTTCATCCCGATCCCTCCAATCTAAGCGTTTTCCATGATTTTAGGTTCCCCCCAAACTCCCCCGTCTGTCACCAGATCCGGTCGCTATTTACAATAAGAGCTTTGAGACACGATATCCTTCTAAATATCAGATTTCCTTGAGATCCGATCACCCCTTCGTAAGTTAAAAATACCTCATTTTTTCTAATTTTTCAGAATTACCCCCCCCCCCCCCCCAACTACCCCAAAGAGAGTGAATCCGTTCCGGCTATGTCAATCATGTATCTAGGACTTGTGCTTATTTTTCCCACCAAGTTTCATCCCGATCCCTCCACTAAGTTTTTTCCAAGATTTTAGGTTTCCCCCTCCCAACTACCCCCCAATGTCACCAGATCCGGTCGGGATTTAAAATAACAGCTCTGAGACACGATATCCTTGCAAAAATCAAATTTCATTAAGATCTGATCAACCGTTCGTAAGTTAAAAATATTCATTTTTTCTATTTTTCCGAATTTACGGGCCCCCACTCCCCCCCCCCCAGATGGTCAAATCGGGAAAATGACTATTTATAATTTAAGCTGGTCCGGTCCCTGATACACCTGCCAAATTTCATCGTCCTAGCTTACCTGGAAGTGCCTAAAGTAGCAAAACCGGGACCGAAAGACCGACAGACAGACCGACAGAATTTGCGATTGCTATATGTCACTTGGTTATTAGCAAGTGCCATAAAAAAGGAGAAAAAAATAATTTAAAAAACATATTTAGATGATACTTGAAACGAAGCTTTTGCCTAATTTTTCGTAAATAGAAAAGCAGTGTGGTCTAAGAAATTATTTGCATATAGTGACAAGCAAAACAATTCAGCAAATCAAAAACTTGACCGTGCTTTTCTAGTAAAGCAACTGAAAAATAGCTCAAATCTATACCAAAATGTCCCGCTTTAGCGTAACAGATAGCTTATGAGACCAGACAGGCAAAGCACGAAACGACGTAAAAAAAAACTCGAAAAGAATAAAAACGATTTGCAGCCAGTGATAATAAATTGGAAACACTTCAGCTGAGACTGCTACCCAACCATCCTCAGTTCAGAAATAGAAAAGTAAAAGTAGACAAATATCGAACTTGTATTCAGTTGCTCTGTCATAATTACACGGTGAGAATTTTTTATCTTATTTTAGTTTTTTATTATTATTATTTAGTCGTTATATTTCAGTTTTTGTTTTTTAACAGTTTCTTTTCACATATTTAGTAGTTGTTTTAACCGTCTGTTTTTATTCTTCTATATTTACACTTAGGAGGGTTGAGCAAAGGTCTCGGCTGAAATATTTGCATTGTACTTTTAATTGCAGGAAATATCCTCGTTTTTCTTCGTTTCGACTTTTTTTCTGATCTTGTTGAGCATAATAAATCTCCCTTACTTCTCCGTAGAAGAAAAAAACTAAAGATGGCCATAAGTAATCCTGTAGGTTCCTTCGGCAATTTCTAAGTTTTGATAGCCTGCTTCATCCAGCTAAAACCTCGACTTCCATAAAACCAACTGTCTCTAGAACTATACTCTGCTGGACTGAGTGAATAGTAGGAGAATTGCTCTATTTCTGAACATAATATCTTTAACAGTACTGAATACGTTCTTTTACTAGCTGTATTGAGCTGTCTTCAAGTCCCGTCCTAATCAAAGCGGTACAATTTTGAATTATGAGTCCAAAGGAGGGCTTTCTCATACTCATAATCATGAATGAAATTGACATTAATTTTCTTGAACAAATCTAATACTATTTACTATACGAGCCTTTGACTCAGTATTTTTGCTGAAACTCCGAATAATGTCTAGATGTGTTGAAAGAAAATGCTCCTGCAGCCGCCACCCCCCCCCCCCCCCATTGAAATGACTATAATTAGTGACTGGACAGAGTATATCGTCAGTCGGGTATCAAAAGGACGTACTTCCACAGTTTTAAATTTTCAGCAGAGCAGAAAAAAACTCACAGCGTTTTCTTTTTCCTCCGATAACCGTAAAACAAAACGGATTGATATGTACTGTTTTTACGTACCGATTTTTTTTGTGTTACAGTTATCGGAGGGAGAATAATAAAGTGTTGGGTTTTTTCTTTGCTCTTCTGAAAATTTACAATTATGGAGATACGTCTTTTTGATACGCACTGACGATATATTAGAACTAGTGTGAGAGGGCCCATTTTTTATATAAGATTCATGTACAGCAAAAAATAAAATAGAAACTTACTCAAAAGATTCGAAGGATTTTAATAGCAGAAGAAAATTCGAAAATAGAAAGTATTGATCGCTATATTGATAATAGTACTTATAAGGGTGCACCCTTATAAGACTTCCTAGTATAAAAGAGCCATGGATAAAAACCAAAAAAATATCCACATATGTTAAAGTACAAATAAATATGGAACAAACACAGATTAGAAACAATTGACCATAATTAATTAACCACTTAATTAATTAATTAACCAGAGAAAAAAGAACTGAGAATCAAAATTTATTCTCGGTTAATCTATAATCAAAAGAAGATTTCTTTGATCTAGCAAATAACCACTTTTTTCTTCTTCTTTTTAAAATAATAACAGTGTCCCTGCCTAGTTTCATATAAAAGAATTGTGAAGCAGAACTAGAAGGAAATGGGTAGAAAACTAGAAGGAAAAGGGAACAGAAGAAGAATAATAGCATTTTTTAGAACTTACGACAACATTATGTGACAAAACACTTAGGGAACGGCTATTGTTTTGTACCCGATGCATCAACATTGGTGCTTTGGACAAGAATTGACAAAATTAAACAAAACACAAATTTCAGAAATAAATCAATATATACAAAACTGCGTTGAGATGGGGGTTTCCGCGTTAAAGATGGCTTAAAAGAAACTTAAAAAGAAGAAACAATACCATGTGCAGGGATCCCCACTGAATGTGCTTGCCAAGAATATATTTGCAAAATGAATGACCATGGCACCAAGGCCCTGTTTAGACGTATCATAAAACCAAACAAGCCATGTTCTTCTCTCTGATCGAGGTTCGCAGAATCTTTTCACTACAAAATAAAATAAAGACTTTTCATGCTGAAAAAATAAAAAAAAAATTATTCACTTCCTTGTGCTATCGAAGCAAAAATTGCTACAACAGAAAGCATTAAAAAGACAATACTAAACGAACAAGATTATTGCATGTGCCAGCTAAACATATGTTTTCTACTCTAATTTTTCTCTCAATAAGATAAGCGAAAAAAATAGATCCTCCCCGAAAGCAGTCTCTTGAAAAGTTGAAAGTATGGAATTTTCTTGGACTGCAAAACAACAACAACAACAACAACAAAATAAAAAATCTAGGTTCTTTGAAACATTGATTTTTGAGAAAAGAATGATGGAATTCAAAGCTCCAGCAAAAATTTCCAAATAGCACATTTAAGACCATCGTGTTGATAAAAGAAATTTGCAAAAGTTAACAGCGGGAATAACAAAAAACAATCAATTGACCAACAAATGGACAAATGGACTCTAAAAAATCTTAGAGATAAGTCCGTGGCAACTACCCTAGTTATATCCCACAAAGACTAGCTACCAGATAACAACTTTATTCTCCCATAATAGTCGATGCTGTACAAATAAACCAAATTAAATTGCTATTGAGGAATAGAATTAGCCTATAATACAAAATGATTAAACTTAAAGGTACAAACTATGGGGTAGAAGCATTTTAACGGTAAAACTGAAACTATTCTTCTCAAAACTTATGTGGCAACCCTTACAATTTGTAGCTGGACCCATTAATTCCCAGGAGCTAAAGTTTGATAAAACAACAATAATTAGAAATCAACAGCACTGAGCCTTGTATTATTGTCCAACTTAGTAAATAGAGGCAGGTTGTCTCCCATTTATAAATTGATCATCTCCCACAATGGAAATTTCCTTTTGCTCAGTCCTAATTTTAAACAGATTTTTCACAGGCAATTTTATTCCTAACCGAGTAACCTTACCTTCAGAACTCATTATATACATCACACAGTTTTAATATTGTCAGTGAATCTATGTTGTAAAAAAAGAAGTAAAGATTACGTCATAGGATTTTACGGTCCCTTCCAGCGGTGCTGATCCCCGTGTCTTGGCCCTTCAGCCAGGAAGCACAATGTGGGATTGGATGCCAACTATCCTGCACTTTCGCAAGCCCTTCCTGTTTACCTTCCCAAGATTTCTCCAGGTATCCATTTAGAGCTGGGTTGACTCTGGCTGAGTTCAAAGAGTCTCGCCACTGACCACCATCCCAAACCAAATAATTGGGTACACTAGGATTCGAACCCTGACCTTCTCGGACAAAGGATCTTAAATCCAGCTATGGCCAATCCTAAATCCAGCTATCTATGTTGTGGAAATTGTGAAATATACAATCCCCACATAGCTATAGTCAATACACTCAATTTAGGTTGTTGCCAAATACTCAACCGCACAAACAGAATACTTAAAAGAATTTGTTCAGGGATTATCTCATTTGTCTGAATAAGCTAGCAGAAGAGGGGCCATAGTTAGTGCTGTTGCACAAGCTGGCGAGAAATCTGATTCAGCTACTCACTCGTATGTGCAGTTTATTTTTAGAAGGATGCTATTTCGGATAGAAAATATTCTGCATTACATCGCTGAGTACGATGGGCAATGCATTCTACACATAAATGAGAAAGATAGTATGATGGACATTTGGAAAATGGGTACTTGTATGATATAGCCCCAACCACTCGATTGGTTCATCCATTGACGCATTGTAGAATCGGTTGTTGTTTTTTTTTTCATTAGTTTCTTTCAGCTTAACGTGAGACAAGACAAAGAGAAGTGACAGATTAGACGGGAAATATATAAATTAAGTTATATATTTGCACAAAAGGAGGGGGTCAGGGTGAAGGGCTTAGACAGTGCGAAGTTAAAAAGCAATTTTTACTTCATAACATGCAGAATAGATGTACCTAACATGTTGGGCATACAGACCCGCTATACTTCGCCCCCAGCCCACCTAATGTGCAAACATATAGCCCAAATTTGTTTCTAAAGTATTATATTTTTATCATACTTAGGTGTATTTCCGTAGAATTGAGCGTCAGAGAAACAGGTTTTATTTAGAAAATGTTGTAAAGAATCGAAGAGATTACCAAAATTATGATTTTTACAGCTACTGTAGTTCTTGCCTCCGCTGACATTGTAGGGGTCTATTGAACGTCTAGTTTAACCAAAATTTGAAAAACAAAACTACAAGAAACCAGTTGCGCAAATGCAAAAGTTGACCATTTCTGTAGACTATTGCTCTTTTTTTTTCAACAGTCTAAAATGGACAGAGAGGGCTGATAAAGAACTTCCTATCAGCTCAGTTCTTGTTAAAACTCTGCTACAGCTCTCAAATAGGCAGAAAAAAAAGTCTGCTGGCTTTGTATTTTTCACGAGCTATTACAAGATGCTAACTATCCCCCCAGGCCCTTTTCCCCCAATCCAAATTTTGAGTCATTTTGCTCAAAATAGCTGACTAGTCTGTCTAGATTTATTCTTTTTCCTACTTGCTTTATTCTCCCTATATTAATGTTTTGCTTGTTTATTTTTAACCTTATTTTTTCAATATCTTTGCAATACAGCGGTATTTTTGCTATATATTGGTATACGACGTTATACAATAAATTGATGGAGCTAAAAGTTTGCCTTAAAATATTTTTTCTGTGAAATGATTTACAACTTACAGTGACAAGTTCTTCCCCAGTCACTTAAAACTTATATAGTCAATTCCTTAGGACAAAGCCCTAATGCTGGATATATATATATATATATATATATATATATATATATATATATATATATATATATATATATATATATATATATATATATATATATATATATATATATATATATATATAAATATATATATATATATATATATATATATATATATATACATATATATTATACATATATATATATATATATATATATATATATATATATATATATATATATGTATATATATATATATATATATAATATATATATATATATATATATATATATATATATATATATATATATATATATATATATATATATATATATATTGTATGTGCTGCCTTGACATTTGCCAATAAGTTGACTAATTTAGGCTCCCAGCATGTTCATAACTTTGGTCCCAGCCATCTGGTCGGCTAATCCAAACATATAATAAACACAAAACAGTTTACACTAGCTTCCTGATTGACCAGAACAATTTGCTATAGGTTATACATTATATGGGTCCAGTGTTTCTATTTAGAAAAAAATTGCTATTTTATATTAGTTATCTTACAATCATCCCATTCTGGTGCATAGGCACATCTAAAGGAAACACTATTGAATTCTTATACACCTTTTACAAGAGTTACTTTGCTTTACTTACCTGTAACGCCTCTTCTAATGAAGAAATACATACAATGGATCAAATTATAGGCTATATATTTATGGTATTTCTCTTAGTGCTAAATCTTCGATCCTTATTAATTTAAGGCAAATACAAAACAAGTAGCAGGAAGAAATTTATAGTATTAAAATTCTAATGACTAAACACAACTTGGTCTACATATTTGTGAATTATGGGGAGGGGGTAAATCAAAGCGAAGTAACGTGTAGGAATGGTATAAGTAAGAGTTTTAAAATGTTTTAAAACAGTTTTCGTAATTCTATAATTTTCCTTCAGTCAGATAGTCGAGTAGCCTATGTTGTATAAAAAAAAATAAAATACTAATAATAATTTGACAATAAATTTGCCAGGATTTTTCAAAAGACCCTAAAACCTTCAAAATGGAATCAGAGCAAGACAGACAACATTTCTAACGGGTTTCTGGTTCTTTTTAAAAATAACAACAAATTTGTTTTAATACAAACATTTTGTTATTAAGACTAATGAAAATGATAATGACCATTCCTGAATCAGCTAAAAATAGCAACTTTTTCAGACTAGGCAGTTTTTTTTTAAGCATAGGTCTATTTTTGAACTCATAGTTACTGGCCCATGGGCTATTTGAGTCTATTAAGGCATCAAAATGTAATAGCACCCAGAGGCAATTATTGGATTACAAAGAGCGTAAAAAAGCATCAAGTGATGGATTCACTTTCATCCTAGTTAAACTGAGATGCAAACTACAAATTTACCAAAAAGACAAATCTATAAAAGTAAACATAAAATTAGCAAAATAATAATATTAATTCATTTTAATTTTTTCTGTCAATATTAAGTGATTCAAATAATCAGTTGGCAAGGAATGGTGCTACAAGCCCAGGCTATTACTTTGAAGCTCACCTAAATTGGTTTGCCATAAAGGGATGTCATAATTGGTTTCTGTGGGATGCAAATTGCTTAGTATGATGAAATAAGGTACTTTCCTTATATAGTATACCAGATTAATACATTAGAGTAACAAGTGCTATGTAAGAGAATAAGATAGAGTGGTAATAAGCTATGTAAGTGAATAAGATAGAATAGTTTGCCGGCTGGCATCAGGGAGTCTGTCACTTTATATGGGTTTAAAAATAAATTGAAAACATTTTATTTAAGTAATAGATTTTGAAGGGCAGGAGGTTTTTGATGTCTTTTTTGCAGTTTATTGATGTGGGGTGGGGGCTGAATACCGGTAAATAATATTTAACATGATTATTTTGTTGCATTTTGTTCATGTGTTGTTGTTTTTTTTATATATAAGATAGGCTAGGTGGTTAATCATGAGATGTTATGTTTAGATATTTATTTATAAGATGTAAATCATAATATGAAATTGCAGCACAAGTCCTTAGGACTTTCTTTTTGATGCAATAATTTATTAGTGTTGTCATTTTTATTTATGTTTGTATTGTGGATAAAATAAAACTTACCTACCTACCTACCTAGTGGTTTAGAAGAATAGAAAGATAAGTCTGCAAACTAACATTAAAATATTAGAAACTAAAGCGACAACAGTAGTCAAGTATAGTTCTAAAGCATGGGCACTCCAAAAGATGGAGGAAGATTTGCTAGATGTCTTCCAGAGAATTTACCTACAAACAGTTTTTAGGTAGCCTACCCAACTGACTGACAGTATCTCAAACAGTAAGCCATATGAAAAATAGACTGTTCAATCAAAGGCTATGTTTCTATTTTATAATATTTTTAAGGCTATATTAAGAGAAAGGTTGAGATGGCTAGGATTCTGCAGATGAAGGATTGCCAAAGATAGTCTTTGTTGGCCAACTGTCTAGGGCCAAGAAAAGAGTCAAAGAGGCAGTGAATTTGTAATTAACAATATAATATGGGAATGATGAAAGTGAATACATCACTTGATACCTTCTTTCTGGTTTTTTACAATTCAATAGTCTAATTGCTTCTTGGGGAGATTACATTTTGAGCTCTTAATGGGACCCCAAAAGGTAGAACAGTCGATAATAACTAAAAGTTTAAAACAAATTTAGTATGGTGAAAAAAATTGCCAGTTACAAATGAGTCTGGAATGATAATTGCTATTGTCCTTAGTATTAAGAGTAAAATATTAATTTGACAACAAGTTTGCAAGGATTTTTCAAAAGAGTCTGAAACCTTCAAAATGGAATCAGGGCAAGACAGACATAATTTTTAAGGGTTTTTCTTGTTATTTTTTAAGAATATCTGCAGATTTGTTTTAAAACAAACATTTTACTATTAAGACTAATGAAAAGATTCCTGAATCAGCTACAAATAGCAACTTTTTCTGAAAAGGTATTTTTTTTTAAAGCGTTATTTTTTGGACATTTGGTTACAAAACATAGGGGGTATTTTGAACACATTAAGGCATCAAAATATAATGTCCCTCAGAGGCAATTATTGGATTATGAACCAGCATAAAAAACGATCAAGTGATGCATTCAATTTCATCCCAGTTCAATAAAGATGCAAACAAAAAATTACCCAGAAAGACATACAAAATCATAACAGTGCACATATAGTTAGTAAAATAATAATAGTAATTTATTTCAGTCTCTTCTTTTCATATTAAGTGATTCAAATCATCAGTTGAAAAGGAATGGTGCTATAAGCCCAGGCTATTACTTTGGGGCTGGCAAGTGGGATTTAAGGTAATTTTAACTTCTACACGAGTCTTTAAATGCTCTTAAAGTCAAAATATACTGAAATTGAAAGGAAATGAAACTCAGGGGAAAAAATAACATCTCAACTATGTAGGCCAGTAGCCAGCATTTACCCCCTCCCCCATGGAAAATAAGTCTTTCCAAACTTGAGAATTTTACTTGAGTTTTTTTTTCTGTATGGGAAAGGAATTTTGGTACTAAGTGTATTATAGGTCTCTCACTCAAGTTTATGCTGTGCATACCTTTGAAACAAACTTGTTTCTTTCAGCTTAGCATGCGACAAGACAAAGACAAGGGACAGAATAGATGTGAAATTTTAGAATTATTTAAAACAATTGGAAATTAATTTTTTTAAACAAGTTTTTTCAACTGAAAGTGAAGAACAACATAAAACTTAAAACAGACAGAAATTATTATGTATATGAAAGGAGTTGCCCCTTCTGCAAGGCAAATGGAAATTAAATTAAAAAAAAAAAAAAAAACATTTTTGTCACCTGAAAGTGAGAAGCAGCATAAAACTTGAAACCAACAGAAATTATTATGTATACAAAAGGAGTTGCCCCTTCCACAAGGTTTTGCTCTTTATGCTAGTACTTGGACTTGTTTTCCTAACTCTTTAAGAATAATTCTTGAAACATAATGGCTGTTTAATTAAATTAATAAGCTTTGTTTTAAAATTCCAAAAAAAAACTTTCGCGTAAAGAACAAGGTCTTGAGGAGGAGGCAAAAACTTTCATATGTGTAATAATTTCTGTTTGTTCAAAGCTTTGATGTTGTTGCTTACTTTCAGTTAAAAAAAACTTGTTTTTTTTAACTGTAGTTCTGATTGTTTTTAAATAGGGTTAAGGTACTAATGATTCAACAATTTTTGTAAAAAAACAACACTTTTTTACTCAAGAAGGCTTACTTTAAAGACGTTTGATTTGAAAACGATTAAGTATATAGAAAAAAAAATCTACAAACCTAACTGTTTGATTAGAGGTTTGAAGTTTTATTAGAAAAGGGTGCAAACCACTGATTTTCTTAAATTGAGCATTTTCACTTACAAATTTGACAGAACAAAAGAGTTGCCAGTTTTGACATAAGTGAAAACCCAATTTGAAACGCATTGAAATACTTGTGGGTGGATCCTGGTGCATTCAACATGCCTATTCTTTTTACTTTATTTCTTTGCTTCTCTTCAACTTTCAGATATATAAACTACTATTCATAGTGGAAGCAAAAAAAACAAAAAAAAACTGGATAGTGGAAGCAAAAAAAACTGAAAAATAATTACCTCAAGTATAAAGAAAAAATTGGATAATCATATGGAGTGTAATCATGTGACCTAGGTATTTTTTCAACAGATAGGAAGTGTCAGATAGGATGAGAGCCACATAATTTAGATCTTCTTTTTAAGACAGATTTAGATCTTTTTCGCGGCAATTCTCTTTTGTATATTGTATGGCAAAGTGCAAATTAAAATTTTATGTCTAAAATGTTTAATGGTATATATTATAATATATTATAAGCTAATGTGTGATATAATAATTTGGTATAGGTCTCTTTATAAATGTTATCTATGGCCCACTTTCTGTCAACTTTAATAGTCCAGCAAAGATTTCTTTGTTGTTCACAGTTAAAGGGTTGTCAACATTTGGCCATTCCAAAGTTAATCTACTAGTTTAAACCACTTAAAAAAAAGTTAGTTTTGAATATCCTTTGTCTGGAAGGTTCGGAATTCTTGAAATATACATGTCCAACTTAGGATTATTAAATATTTTAATTTATATTATTTTATTTTTATATTTTATTATTATATCATGTGTTATATATTATTATATTAAATATTTTATTATATTATATTTTATTATATTTGTTATTTGTATTATATTTATTATATTATTTCATATATTATATTCTTATATTTAATTTTTATACTTTAATTTAATTTTTCATTTTTAATTTATTTTAGGATTATTAGAAGTTTGTAACACTGACAAGTTTAGCATATTTCATTAGTATTTTGGGTGGGATAGGAATTCTATGCTAATCAGCAAGGGGTTCAGAGAGAATATTTTGGATTTTACAGCCTTGGATCTATCTGAAAGAAAACATGTATAAAATTTTCTAAGAGAGGGTTCACTTCAAATTTATTCAGTGATCAAACAGTTTGTGGTAACGAACTGTAGTAAGGAGCGACCCGGCTCAATAGTAACAAAAACTCTAAAACATTGAATTTTGATGTCAATAGCTACATAAAAAGAATCGCATTTTAATGCTGATTTTAAATATATAAGTTTCATCAAGTTTAGTCTTACCCATCAAAAGTTACGAGCCTGAGAAAATTTGCCTTATTTAGGAAAATAGGGGGAAACACCCCCTAAAAGTCGTAGGATCTTAACAAAAATGACACCATCAGATTCAGCGTATCAGAGAACCCTACTGTAGAAGTTTCAAGCTCCTATCTACAAAAATGTGGAATTTTGTATTTTTTGCCAGAAGACAAATCATGGGTGCGTGTTTATTTGTTTGTTTTTTTCCCCAGGGGTCATCGTATCGACCAAGTGGTCCTAGAATGTCGCACGAGGGCTCATTCTAATGGAAATGAAAAGTTCTAGTGCCCTTTTTAAGTGACCAAAAAAATTGGAGGGCATCTAGGCCCCCTCCCACGCTCATTTTTTCCCAAAGTCAACGGATCAAAATTTTGAGATAGCCATTTTGTTCAACATAGTCAAAAACCATAATAACTATGTCTTTAGGGATGACTTACTCCCCAACTATCCCTGGGGGAGGGATGCAAGTTACAAACTTTGACCAGTGTTTACATATAGTAATGGTTATTGGGAAGTGTACAGACGTTTTCAGGGGGATTTTATTTTGTTTGGGGATGGGGCTGAGGAGAGGGGGCTATGCTGGAGGATCTTTCCTTGGAGGAATCTGTCATGGGGGAAGAAAAATTCAATGACAAGGGCACAGGATTCTCTAGCATTACTATAAGAAAACAAAGAAAAATAAACATGAAAACGTTTTTTCAAATGAAAGGAAGAAGTAGCATTGAAACTTAAAACGAACAGAGATTATTATGCATATGAGGGCTTTAAAAATACTTTAGCATAAAGAGCGAGGTATTTAGGAGGAGATAAATACCTTGCTCTTTAAGCTAAAGTATTTTTAGTAATTTCAACTATTTATTCTACGGCCTTTCTGATTCAGGGGTCATTCTTAAAGAATTGGGACAAAACTTACAATTTAGTGTAAAGAGCGAGGTATTAACGAGGGTACAAACCCCCTCGTATACATAATAAAAATATAAGGTTATGAAAGTTTGTTATGTAAGTTAATTCTTAAGTTACGTATATTTTTTACTAATAAAAACGTTTATTAAAAATTAAAAGTTCTAGTTGCCTTTTTAAGTAACCGAAAAATTGGAGGGCAACTAGGCCTCCTTCTCCACCCCTTATTACTCAAAATCGTCTGATCAAAACTAAGAGAAAGCCATTTAGCCAAAAAAAGAATTAATATACAAATTTCATTTTAATAATTTATGTGTGGAGAGCCAAAACCAAGCATGCATTAATTCAAAAACGTTCAGAAATTAAATTAAAAAAAACTAATTTTTTTAGCTGAAAGTAAGGAGCGACATTAAAACTTAAAACGAACAGAAATTACTCCGTATATGAAATGAGTTGTCCCCTCCGCAATCCCTTGCTCTTTACGCTAAAGTTTAACTCTTTGCCACAATTCTACTTTTTAAAACAATTAAGAGCTTTAGCGTAAAGAGCGAGGGATTGCGGAGGGGACAACTCATTTCATATACGGAGTAATTTCTGTTCGTTTTAAGTTTTAATGTCGCTCCTTACTTTCAGCTAAAAAAATTAGTTTTTTTTTATTTAATTTAAATGAATTAGGGTGTTGTGATCAGCCAAGTCAAATATTTAAAAATATGGACATAGTATGAGGACAATCAGCATTTCCTCATATGATGGAAAAATGCAGCATCTAGCATCAAATCAGTTACAAATAATAATCATCAAAATCTCTCACTGCTGAGAAAGCACCCATAAATTCAACAACCATGTTTCTGTCAGAGGACCCTTGAATTTTGACACCAATTGTTTAACATCTGTTTTACATGTTCAGTGAAGTTTTGAAAAGTCACCTATCTTTTGACAGGACCTGTTGCTGTCTGTTGAAAATTTTGACAAGGTTACTACAAGATAGTCTCAAAAGAAATGAATCAAACAGTTTGTAGTAGCAAACTGTAGTAAGGAGCAACCTAGCTCAATAGTAACTGAAACTCTAAAAAAGGAATTTTGATACCAATAGTTACATTAAAAGAATTGCATTTTAATACTAATTTTAAATATATAAAATTCATCAAGTTTAGTCATATCCATCAAAAGTTATAAGCCTGAGAAAATTTGCCTTTTTTGAAAATAAGGGGAAATACCCCCTAAAAGTAAAGCAATCTTAAGGAAAATCACACCATTAGATTCAGTGTCACCCTATTGTAGAAGTTTCAAGCTCCTATCTATAAAAATATAGAATTTCGCATTTTTTTCCAGAAGAAAGATCATGGATGCATGTTTATTTGTTTTTTTTCCCACAGGTGATCTTATTGACTCAGTGGTCCTAGAATGTCGTGTGTGAATCCCCTTTTTAAGTGACCAAAAAAATTGGAGGGTGCCTAGGCCCCCTCCCATGCACATTTTTCCCAAAAGTTACCAGATCATAATTCTGAGACATTTCATCCACCATAGTTGAAAAACCTAATAACTATGTCTTTGGGGACGACTTACTCCCCCACAGTCCCCATGGGAGGGGCTGTAAGTTAAAAACTTTGACTATTGTTTACATATACTAATGGATATTGGGAAGTGTACAGATGTTTTCAGGGGGGTGAACCCCTCATATATGTAATAAAAACATACAAATATAGAAGTTTGTTACATAAGTTAAATAAATTTTCTACTAATGATAGCATTAGTAAAAAATTAAAAGCTCTAGTTGCCTTTTTAAGTAATTAAAAAATTGGAGGGCAACTAGGCTACCTCCCATGCTCCTTTTTTCTCTCAAAATCTTCCAATTAAGACTATGAGATAGCCATGTAGCCAAAAAACAATTAGTCGGCAAATTTCGTTTTAATTATTTCTGTGCAGAGAGCCAAAATCAAAACATGCATCAATTCAAAACTTTCAAAATTAAATATAAAAAAACAAGTTTTTCTTAACTGAAAGTAAGGAGCAACATTAAAACTTAAAATGAACAGAAATTACTCCATATATGAAACGCCTAGAACCATGAAGACCTAAATACACTTAATAGCAAAAATTAGTTTTTTCTGGTTCTTGTTCTGTCATAGTTGATTCAATTTACAGATTAAGATGTAGAGAAAATGTACAGATTAAGATATAGGGAAAACACTGACATAATACATGGGAAATATATAATTTAGGATACATTTGTGCACAAGGGTAAAGTATAATGTAGATGTAATCAAACCATGTTAAGCCTAATCTGTACATTATGAAGAAAGAATTATTTTTCTTAGCATGTTTCCTTCCCAATAACCCCTAGTTTAGAGCTTTAACCAATTGATTTTTACACTTAAGTGAAAAGCTGACCATATTTGCTCAATGCTTACAGAAAATGTCCACTAACTGGCATATTATTCAAGAAATATAGAACACACAATATCCAATGGAAATGTACCAGTAGAAAAGTACCTCTCTTTTATTTCTAGGAAATCACTATCTGAAGAGCTGCTAGCTTATAATACCTTTATCTCTAGCCAGAACACCAACCTTTGACAAATAGAAAAAAATAGCATATAAGCTTATATAAAAAGGTACTATCTAACTTATAAATACAAATATTTTTGCCATCTAGTTGGATAATTTGGTCGATCCCTATTACAATAATCAAATTTGTCAAGTACTTGCCAAGAAAATTTGCCCTAGAAAAATATTCCTTTTCTAACTAGTTGACAAGTAATTTCTACCCAGTAACACTTTCTTTCCAATTAACTAGAAACAAAAATTGTCCTAGAAACACTTCTATTAACCATCTAGTTGGCAAGTAACTATTCCCCAGATAAGTTTCATTAGCCAACTACCTGATGACAGGAATACTTGACTTTTTTTTGCTGCTTTTTACATTTGAAAAATAAAGTTTTGAAAGAAAGGCCATCCTTAGCCACTTCCATTGGAACTTCCTTTGGTCAGAAATTTCTCATTTTGTGCATTGAATTTTGCACAACTTCATTTGTAAGATATAAAAATGCTTTGTTTATGTAAATACAAACAAAAAATGGATCATAAAAAGGGCTGTCCACATTTTCAACGTTTCTTCTGAGAAACCTCATGCAAATGCTGACTTAGAGGAATTTTCCTTAGGATTTAAGACATCACTAAACCTGTAATGACGATGCATGAAATTCTGGTCCTAACTCATAATTCTAGAATGAATACTAGGTGGATGCAAAGTTAATGATGCATCCTGAGCTTTTGGACAGACACTGCATCTGGGCTGTGTAGTAGTTAGCCAGTTCTTGTCTTCTTGATGCAAAACACAAACTAGCTTAACTTGTTACAATTCTTAGCCCAACTTGAATCCTAACTTAGCCTCAAAGGACCATGTAAAAAACAATCTCTTTTTTTGTTTGTACAGTTCTTGATCACAGAATCACAGTCAAAACAGAACAAAAAAAGAAGTTTCATGGCTTGATTGGACCATTTTAAAAACAACTGGTGTTAAAGAAAGATATGCCATGGTCTCAGCCCAAAAATCTCAAAAAAGTCTGCAAATATTAGTCTACTTGCTTTTCCAGCAACTTCTCTCCTCTAAAATATCTGCAACATAACAAATACTACTCATCAACTTCAGTCTGAACTGAGCTGATACTTCAGCATCTTTCATCACAAAAAAAGTTCCCCCTCCCCTAAGGAAGTAATTCAAGGAGATTCACAAGGCAGAGACTGAAAAGAGCTAGAAGCTCATGTATAAAATGGGTATATCCATCTGGTAACCTTTATTGATACTTTGAAAAGTACATGTTTCATGCTTTGGCTTCATGCAATCCAAACTGACAGTATCATTTCATGCTGTTTAAAAACTACATTAAAAAGACAACAAAATAAAAATAAATGTATTACAACATCTCAATAGCTTATATTATACCACTATGTATGAAAAAGCAGAAAAGAAATGTTTTCAAGAAGCTGGTGAAAACCTGTTCATCTGCTAGTTGGTTAATGAAAAATTTTCTGGGGAAGTTACTTGCCAACTAAATGGTTAACAGAAGAGTTTCTGGGGCAATATTTGTTTCTAGCTAGTTGGAAAGAAATTACGTGTCAACTAGCTTATATAGGTCTCTATTCTATTTTTTTCTATTTGTCAACGGGTGGTGTCCCAGCATAGGCCCACTCAGATCTAGCTTTATCCTGCCTTATGGATGTGTGTCATCTAAAGTTAAGACAAACTACTTATCTAACCTATTGAAATAGCTTATATGCTACCTATAACTTTGATTTTTGCCAAGCTAGTTGGCTACTGAAAATATTCTGGGGAAAAGTTAATAGCCAACTAGATGCTTAACAGAAGTGTTTCTGGGGCAAAGTTTTTTTTTCTAGTTAGTTGGAAAGAGTCTTACTGGGGGCCAATTTTCTTGTCAGCTAATCGACAAAATTGATTATTGCTATAGGCTAGGGACTGACCAAATTATCTAACGAGATGGGAAAAAACTTTATTATTTATAAGGCAATTGGATAATACCTTATTATATAAGCTTATATGCTATTTTTCATATTTGTCGAAGGGTGGACATCCTCTCTAGCCTACTGTTGATATCACCCCAGTTTACTTACAGACCAAACATGCGAAGGCCAAGGATGCTAGTAAAATTTGGACTGCCCAGCCAAAAGAATCTGTTAGTGCGTCTTTTTCACATTCAGCTCTACTTCTGTTGTCATATGTTGAAGCTACAGAAGGCAGTATGGATCTCGGCATACTCAATAGTAAATTTCTTCTGCTTCGTCTTATCTAGGATATTTGAAGATACCGACTGCGTTTCAATTATCCGTATCTTACTTATTCGCTTATCCCTGAGTGTAATCTATTAAAGATAACGGGAATCCGGCATTCCTTATCTGACTATTCCGGCCGCATGTTAGCTGAAACGCTCTGGAACCAAAGATATTTTGAAGCCTAAGCACCCGAATTCCTAAATATTTTAGTGCCCAGAACGCTTAGTTACCAACATGAAAGATAAACACAAACATATCCGAGGATAAATTCATAAGACTACGAATTAAGTTAGTTTACCTCGAATACAGTGAATTTACAATCCTTTTCTTTTTTGAATAACGATTTCAAAGAGTATAGCAACTTGGGTCTATAAAACAAAGATAAAATGGGGATATATAAAATAAGTCTACTTACATTTTAACTCTTATACCGGTTTCACATTAGCTAAATAGCTCTTTCAAACTTGCTCACTTAAGGTACATAAGCTTTGTAACGTAACCTACTTAAGCTCTATAACGTAAGCTAATTACAGAGTTGAAAAGATTTCAACTTATTATTATTTGTAACGTTGTCAACTTAGAAGAAAAGTGATTTGAATCGGTCATGGATGAAATAAATTATTGGATAATAGACTTTGTTACGGCAAGGCCTTGTTTTATAATCCGAAAGAGCAAAATCATATTTGTTTTCATTTGTTTCCTCGGTACTTTCCATGTCTTTAGATTTAAATATTGACTTTTATAGAAATCACTTCTTTCACTTTCATTTTTGAAGATAAATAATTTAGAAAAGCTTAAGTTACGGAGATTATGGAAGTGAAAGTGTAATAGGCGAAACTTCAATGTGAAACCAATTTCCTTAAGCTCCGTGGCGTATGCCACTTAGCGTTGGCAACTCACTGGTAATATAAAACCAGGGTATAGCTATGATTTGTTGCAATGCAGTACACCATAAATGAATCAGTTTCCCTTCCCATAGATTTTCATAGCTGTATACACAAAAGAAATATACTTTCAGTTCAACATTTGGGCTTTGTCCGCGACGATAATCTCACAAATAGACATTATATAAAGTTACAATAAAGAAAATTTTGGTTCTCTGGCTGCTAAGAAATATTCCGAATACAATTAATTTCTATTCAACTTTTGGGTTCTATCGGCAATCGCAATTTCACAAAGGAACATTATATCAAGTCACAGAAGGGAGATTTGGGGTTCTCTGGGAGATAAAAATATTCCAAATGCGACTAATTTCAGTTCGACTGTTGGTTGTTTATCCCACCCCCCCCCCAAAAAAAATATCTTCCCTTTAAATATATCTCCCACGGAAAATATCCAAACTCCAAATTTCCATAGTGGGAATTTCCTGCGTTAGCAATGTCTTGAAGGATATTTTCCACTGGGGTGAGGTATCGTTCGTGGGAAAGGGTATTTTCTGAGGGTTGGGCTTCTGGAGTTTATTTTTCTGAGGTATTTTAAGGGGGGCTAGTTTTCTGAAGTTTATTTTCTTAACTTTTCAGATGTTTATTACTATGGAAACTGAAGTTTTATTCGCCTGTTTAAGTCAGGTTCTAGTGTCTATTCTTCCCCCCCTGAAAAAACCTTTGAAAGAAAAATACACACACAAAAAACTTCCCATGGGAGAAATTTTCTGGGAGGATATTGGGGGAGGGTTTGCATTTCTTAGGGGGAAGGGGGTATATTTTAGGAGACCCTGGTTTCTGTAGATTTTTTTTTATCATTTTTTGGCTTTCAAACTTACAGCTCTCAAATGATGCAAATCATGGAAAATTGTTGCAATTTTCAATGCTTTATTTAAAAGTAAGAATATAAGCATAAACTTAAACTTAACGTCAAAAATAATAAACTTCTTGAAAACTTTCCCAATTATTCGTTATTGCTTTGTCCAGAGCTTTCAATTGAGATTTCATGTGAAAATATATATAAAAAAATATTTCTTCTTTTGAACATTATAAAGGTTTGAAGTGCGGACTATGGAGGGGGGGGGGTTCATCTTCAAAGACATAATTTCCGAATGTCAATTATGTTGAACAAAATGGCTATCTCAATATTTTGATTGGATTTATTTGGGGAAATGGTGGGCGTGGAAAGCAAGATAATTTGTCCTCCAGTCACTTTCGACTATTAAAAAGGGCACTGGCCCTTTCAGTTTTTAATTGAATGAATTCTTTTTGAAGTTTTTACGACAGCAAACGGCCATCTCGAAATTTTTATCAGGTGCATTTCAGGAAAATGCGAGGTGTCACCACTCTGAATACCACTGATTAGCATTATAATATGTCCCTTCCAAAGGTTATAAGATCACCCTTTCTATATAAACTTTACATGTCCCTAAGGTATAACTTACAACCCTTGCCCTGAGGGCTGTAGGAGGGGGAGGGTGTCATGTTCAAATACATAACTTCCGGACCTTCGAAATAAGTTGAACAAAATAGCAATCTAAAAATTTGGATTGGATATATTTGGGGAAATTATGAGCATGGGAAGGGGATTAGTTGTCCTCTTACTTTTGACTATTTATAAGGCACTAGCCCTTTCAATTTCTAATTGAATGAGCCGTTTTCGAAGTTTCTACGACAACTTTTTTAATACGAAGCACCTAGTCTACAAAAAAAACGAAAAAGAAAAAAAAAATTGTGCCAACATTACTCATGCTTTTCAATTAGGCTGCCTATGAAATGTATGTTTGAAAAGGCATGTTTTGAATAATTTTGGGTATTGCCCTTAATGTTCACCTCCTCCCATTTAAGTTCATTCTTTTTACTTTTCCACAATTCTGATTTAAATTGCTATTTACAAATTTCCATTGAATACTTTCTGCTGACCTACGCTCCCGCCCTGACATTTTCAAAAATGAAAAAAAATTTCAATTCACCAAGTTCATCATTTGCCAGAAAAATCTAAAGCAAATAAGGAAAAATGCCTCAATCACAGAGAAAATGATAAATACAAAGATGAAACAGATTCTGTATTTGACAAAATTTTACTGTTTGTTTTGAGAACTCTAAAAAAAGGTTTCTTACAAAAATTTGAACATATAAATGAAATCTAAATAATACAAAAAAGCTTAATTTTGAACAAATTATTGAATTTATGAAGTACTGTAATAAATTCTTCAAACCCATTGAAGACGAAAAATTAGTTTAAATGTCGATATTCCTCAATTTTCAATAAATAAAACTCTTCTTTTGTTAAAAATCCTCTATCTAATATTTATGCTCCCCTTAAGAATTGGTGGTTTTTGTCATCTACCTCTATGACCCTACAAGAATATTTTTCAAAGTGGGTGGTCACTTTCTCAGAAATCAAGTACTCCAGGTGACGCGTCCTAAGTATGGTGGAACTTTCAAATTATCAGAAAATATTACTGTTGACGTTTCAAGATTCCATCTGTAAAAATGTATAATTTTTTATTTTTTACCAGAAAACAGATCGTAGATGCGTGTTTATTTTTCTAATCTCCAGGGGCTATTGATATGGAAAACATACAATTTGCTTTCCCCAAATGTTTCAAAGAAATAGAAATTCTTGAGTTGGTTTGTGTTAAATTTCAAGGTTTGATGTAAAAACTAATCAAACAGTTCGTGGTAACAAAGTGTAGTAAGGAGCGATCCGGCTCAATAGTAACCAAAACTAAAAAATTGAATTTTGATATAAATAACTACATCAAAAGAATCGCATTTTAATGCTGATTTAAATATATAAGTTTCATCAAGTTTAGTCTTAGCCATCAAAAGTTAAGAGCCTGAGCAAATTTGCCTTATTTAGGAAAATAGGAGGGAAAACCCCTTAAAAATTGTAGGATCTTAACGAAAATGACACCATCAGATTCAGCGTATCAGAGAACCCTACTGTAGAAGTTTCAAGCTCCTATCTACAAAAATGTGGAATTTTGCATTTTTTGCCAGAAGACAAATCACGGGTGCGTGTTTATTTGTTTGTTTTTTTTTGTTTTTTTTTTTCCCAGGGGTCATCGTATCGACCAAGTAGTCCTAGAATGTCGCAAGAGGGCTCATTCTAACGGAAATGAAAAGTTCTAGTGCCCTTTTTAAGTGACCAAAAAAATTGGAGGGCATCTAGGCCCCCTCCCACGCTCATTTTTTCCCCAAAGTCAACGGATCAAAATTTTGAGATAGCCATTTTGTATGGCATAGTCGAAAATCTTAATAACTATGTTTTTGGAAATGACGTACTCCCCCACAGTCCCTGGGGGAGGGGTTGCAAGTTACAAACTTCAACCAGTGTTTACATATAATAATGGTTATTGGGAAGTGTACAGACGTTTTCAGGGGGATTTTTTGGTTTTGGGGGTAGGGTTGAGGGAGGGGGCTATGTGGGAGGATCTTTCCTTGGAGAAATATGCCATGGGGGAAAAAATTCAATGAAAAGGGCGCAGGATTTTCTAGCATTACTATAAAAAAAACAATGAAAAAATAAACATGAAAACGTTTTTTCAAATGAAAGTAAGGAATAGCATTGAAATTTAAAACAAACAGAGATTATTACGCATATGAAGGGTTCTAAAAATACTTTAGCATAAAGAGCGAGGTATTTAGGAGGAGATAAATACCTCGCTCTTTATGCTAAAATATTTTTAATGATTTCAACTATTTATTCTACGGCCTATTTGATTCAGGGGTCATTCTTAAAGAATTGGAACAAAACTTACGATTTAGTGTAAAGAGCGAGGTATTAACGAGGGTACAAACCCCCTCGTACACATAATAAAAATATAAGAATATAAAAGTTTGTTACGTAAGTTAATTCTTAAGTTACGTATATTTTTTACTAATAAAAACGTTCGTTGAATATTAAAAGTTCTAGTAGCCTTTTAAAATAACCGAAAAATTGGAGGGCAGCTAGGCCTCCTTCCCCACCCCTTATTTCTCAAAATCGTCTGATCAAAACTAAGAGAAAGCCATTTAGCAAAAAAAAAATTAATATACTAATTTCATTTCAATAATTTATGTGCGGAGAGCCAAAATCAAACATGCATTAATTCAAAAACGTTCAGAAATTAAATAAAAAAACTAGTTTTTTACTGAAAGTAAGGAGCGACATTAAAACTTAAAACGAACAGAAATTACTCCGTATATGAAATGGGTTGTCCCCTCCGCAGTCCCACGCTCTTTACGCTAAAGTTTTTAGTTGTTTTAAAAAGTAGAATTGTGGCAAAGAGTCAAACTTTAGCGTAAAGAGCGAGGGACTGCGGAGGGGACAACCCATTTCATATACAGAGTAATTTCTGTTCGTTTTAAGTTTTAATGTCGCTCCTTACTTTCAGTTAAAAAAAAACTAGTTTTTTTTATTTAATGCAGACAAGAGACGCATTTATTTCGGTTTAACATGTAGAGTTTGAGAGGAAAGCAGAGGTAGAAGGCAAAAGAGGTTCCGTATGCCCCTTTAAGGTATGATTTAGAAATTAATGCTAGAAACATGTTCAATAGAAAGAGAGCTTCTACATAATGTGCTGTTCGACAGTTTTTTCCTAAAAATAGAAGGCGCTCCTTTGGCGTACCTCTAACCTCTATAACGTTCAAAATGAAAAACAAATTTGTTTAATGGTCATATGAAATCTCATTTGAAAACTTTTGGAAAACTCCTGGCTTCAACAGGTTAAAAAAGCCTTCAGTTTCAAAGCTTCCCTATGACCATGGAGTGCCAGAAGTTAGCTCCCATAAGTTTTTGAATATTATGTTGTTAATATTTTTTGGAGGAAGGGAGGTGTAAAAGGGGGTGGAATTTGATTTTGATACACAAACAACGTTTGATTTTAATTAGGTAAAACAAGGAATGTATGACAATGGAATCACTGTATCGACTATCCTGCTATACTTTTGTGTTTAAATATTTAACTGGTGAACTGTCATTTTCTTTTAAGACGTTATTCCGATTCATATCTGACCGGCATAATCATCAGACCCAATTATGATGAAACCTGCCCATTCCCATCCCCGACCCTTCTATCAGATTCGACTCATAATATAACATGTACAATTATATGGAGGCTGAACCCAAAGAGCTCAGAGGTAGGAGCACTCGTCTGAGTCATTAACAATGAAATATCATTTATTATCATTACAAAAGATTAGTCTTTTTAGCCTATTTTTTTTCTTCGTTTTCATTTTTACTGCATTTCTTATGATGGGATGGTGTCGCCAAGGGCTAGAACCAGGAGAGTATTTAGTTAGCATAATTGATTAATGAAGTAATCTAGTATCCGTGAGTAGGAGTGATAGTCACTGAGTATTTTTGTTGAAAATTTATATATTGTAATTCTCCAAAACCTCTCAATCCATAAATGGATTGAGAGATTTTTAATTATGTGAGATTTTTTTCAATAAGCTTATAGATTGATTGTATATAAAAATAATTCTAAATTTAGAGCCAAATTTATTTTAGGAGAAAGACTAAACATTTTGTATTATGAAGTTCTAAAATAAATTTGGTAAATAATTAGAAGTTACGAAACGAACATGTGAAAGTTCCAACATAAGGGTTTCTTAATGCTAGACTTTGTTTTTTCAAAATTTCAACATAGTTAGTATGTTTTGAAGTTACAGGACAGACAAATTATATTTCATCACAAAAATTTGTAGTTGCAAAAAGAAAAGCGTACAAATTTTACTTTGTTTAATGTGGGTAAATGATCAAAACGGTTCAATTATTTAGAAACGGGATGCCCCCTCTCTTCTTGGCTTTAGTGAAATCCCTCTAAGGAAATAGGACTGGCTTGTAAACGAGTGTTGAAAAACATGGACATCAAATTACCTAGATAATCTTATTCTGTCTCAAAGTGTCATTATCGTCTCCAATAACGAGGCATTGCTAGTCTTTAACTGTTTCTCATTTGTCCTTTACCAATTCCAGAAGAACTTGAGTTGTCGAACTGTAAAAATGAAATTCCTGACTAGTGGAATTTTGAAAGAGTTGACATTCCATAAATTGTGAAAATATTGCGTTGTCGAAATACTTAAGACTAGAAGTTTCAAAGGTGCACAACTATGAAAACTGTCAAGATTCTAAAAATTTAAGTGGTTCGAGCATCCAAATTAAGAAATTTAGTTCTAAGAACTAAGTAATTAAACTAATAAACATAAAAAACTAACTCTTAGAATGTTTCAAATTTGAAATGTTTAAAAGATCTTTGAAATGTTTGAATAGTCAATAGCAAATAGACTTTTTTATTACTAAACAAAATCATCTAAGAAAACACAAATTAACAAAATAAGCTTTTGTAGTTATGCCTGCGATGGCAAAATATATTCTATGATATTGAGTTACCCTGAAAAAGAGCCAAATGTTAAAATATATAAAGTAAGCAAATAAAATGCAATAAATAGCAAAGTGGTTATACAATAAAATGCTAGAAAGTTTGAGTTAAAGAAGACACAACTATATGTTGGCCTCAAACTTCAGAAGAGCCAGGACCTCAAGACGGTAAAATAGAAACTTCCCTTTAAAAAGACTATATGTTAAAATACACTATCAAAAGATAATAAATGGAAAAAGAAAATGTTGAAAAAACTACTATGCAGTAAACATATGCTAGAAAGTGTGAGTTAAAGAAATTTGAATAGAATGTCATCCCCAGATCCCAAATGGGAGTAGGGGGCCAAAAACAGTGATTTACAGACTTACCTTTAAAAGACCAAATGTTAAAGTACAGAAAATGCACGGCTAAGCTAGAAAGCGTAAATTAAAAAAAAATCTAACAGTATACCGTGCCGAAATCCCAGAAGAGCCAGAGATTCAAGGGGGAGAGGGCATTGAGACCTCCCCTTAAAAAAGGGCCAATTGTTAAAATACAGAAAATAATTGGTTAAAATTTAAGAAATTGAAAAAATTGGGTCTCGGTGTACCCAATTCTTCAGTTTGGGACGAGGGTCAGCGGCGTGACACTGTAAGCTTAGCCAGAGTCGACCCAGCTCTAAATGGGTAAATGGAGAAATCTGGGGAAGGTAAACAGGAAGGGTGTGCGAAAGCACAGGATGGCTGGCCCCCGACCCCCCTCCGGTTCCACTTTCTGGCTGAAGGGCCAAGAAACGGATATCAGCACCGCCGGTAGGGACTGTAAAGTCTAATGCCGTATCCTTTACCTTTTGTTTTACTTTTTATCTGAGCATAAAATCTGTGTATCTTAGTTTTTAAGTGGGATATCTCCACACGAGTTTCTTCTCTCTATTCACCGTCCTTTAAAAGTAATCTAAAAAGAAAAAAACGAATTTATAGATACAGCTGTGCTTGCACAAAGGCATGGGATCGAGGGGGGGGGGGAGAAAGCAAAAACCTGGGATCCTATCTGCCCCAAAGAAGTTTTATGCTAAACATTTGAGAACTAAAGAAACTTTTCACTGAGTAGAGTCCTGTGCATTATAATAAAAATATATTAACTGAATTTCACTAAATTATGGCTTTCAACATTCCTACTCCAAAAAAATACAGTTACTCCATATTGCTTCTCATTGGGAACAGTTAACGGACCTAGGAAGTTCCCGTACTCGGGGTTATGCCTGCGTTTCAAAATTAATATTATAAGTTAATATTAAATTAATATATTACTATAATATATAATAAAAATATATTAACTAAATTTCACTAAATTGTGGCTTTCAACATTCCTAGTCCAAAAAAATACAGTTACTCTATATTACTTCTCATTGGTAACAGTTAACTGACCTAGGAAACTCCCGTGCTCGAGGTTACGTCTGTTTTTCAAAATTAATATTAAAGGAACAACAAAAGCTAACAGCTCATATGAAACTTGTGACGAGGCGAGAAGAGCTATAGAACTCATATGGTATGAGCTCTAACAAAATTCTATGAATGAATAGATTGATTTAAATAGGAAAATAAGAGGCTTAATGCCGGTCAGGATTAAAAATAAGAGCTCTGAGTCACGATGTCCTTCTAAATATCAAAATTCATTAAGATCCGATCACCCACTCATAAGTTATAAAAACCTAAATTTTTCAAATTTTTCCTCTCCCTTTAGCCCCAGATGGTCGAAACTGGGAAAACGACTTTATCAAGTCAAATTGTGCAGCTCCCTGACACGCTTACCAATTTTAATCGTCCTAGCACGTCAAGAAGCACCAAATCACTGAACCCCTCCCCCCAACTCCCCCAAAGAGAGTGAATCTGGTACGATTCTGTCAATCACGTATCAAGGACATTTGTTTATTCTATCCAAATAGCTTCATACTGATTCCTCCACTCCAAGTGTTTTTCCAAGATTTCCCCTTCCAACTCCCCAAATGTCAAAAGATCTGGTTGGGATTCGAAATAAGAGCTCTGAGACATGAATTCCTTCTAAAAATCAAATTTCATTAAGATCCGATCATCTATTCGTAAGATAAAAATACCCCAATTTTCACGTTTTCCAAGAATTCCGGTTTTCCCCTCCAACTCCCCCCAATGTCACAGGATCTGGCAGGAATTTAAAATTAGAACTTTAAAGCAGAAGATCCTTCTAAATATTAAATAAAAAAAACTAGTTTTTTTAACTGAAAGTAAGGAGCGACATTAAAACTTAAAACGAACAGAAATTACTCCGTATATGAAATGGGTTGTCCCCTCCGCAGTCCTTCGCTCTTTACGCTAAAGTTTGACTCTTTGCCACAATTCTACTTTTTAAAACAATTAAAAACTTTAGCGTAAAGAGCGTGGGACTGCGGAGGGGACAACCCATTTCATATACGGAGTAATTTCTGTTCGTTTTAAGTTTTAATGTCGCTCCTTACTTTCAGTTAAAAAAACTAGTTTTTTTTATTTAATTTCTGAACGTTTTTGAATTAATGCATGTTTGATTTTGGCTCTCCGCACATAAATTATTGAAATGAAATTAGTATATTATTTTTTTTTGGCTAAATGGCTTTCTCTTAGTTTTGATCAGACGATTTTGAGAAATAAGGGGTGGGGAAGGAGGCCTAGCTGCCCTCCAATTTTTCGGTTACTTAAAAAGGCTAGTAGAACTTTTAATATTCAACGAACGTTTTTATTAGTAAAAAATATACGTAACTTAAGAATTAACTTACGTAACAAACTTTTATATTCTTATATTTTTATTATGTGTACGAGGGGGTTTGTACCCTCGTTAATACCTCGCTCTTTACACTAAATCGTAAGTTTTGTCCCAATTCTTTAAGAATGACCCCTGAATCAAAAAGGCCGTAGAATAAATAGTTGAAATCACTAAAAATATTTTAGCATAAAGAGCGAGGTATTTATCTCCTCCTAAATACCTCGCTCTTTATGCTAAAGTATTTTTAGAACCCCTCATATGCGTAATAATCTCTGTTCGTTTTAAATTTCAATGCTATTCCTTACTTTCATTTGAAAAAACGTTTTCATGTTTATTTTTTCATTGTTTTTTTATAGTAATGCTAGAAAATCCTGCGCCCTTTTCATTGAATTTTTCTTCCCCCATGACATATTCCTCAAAGGAAAGATCCTCCCACAAAGCCCTCTCCCATCAACCCCACCCCCAAACCAAAAAATCCCCATGAAAACGTCTGTACACTTCCCAATAACCATTACTATATGTAAACATTGGTCAAAGTTTGTAACTTGCAGCCCCTCCCTCAGGGATTATGGGGGAGTAAGTCATTCCCAAAGACATAGTTATTATGGTTTTCGACTATGCTGAACAAAATGGCTATTTTAAAATTTTAATCTGTTGACTTTTGGAAAAAATGAGCATGGGAGGGGGCCTATTTGCCCTCCAATTTTTTTGGTCACGTAAAAAGGACACTAGAACTTTTCATTTCCGTTAGAATGAGCCTCTCGCGACATTCTAGGACCACTTGGTCGATAAGATGACCCCTGGGAAAAAAAAAAAAAACAAATAAACACGCACTCGTGATTTGTCTTCTGGCAAGAAATACAAAATTCCACATTTTTTAGATAGGAGCTTGAAATTTTTGCTATAGAGTTCTCTGATATACCGAATGCGATAGTGTGATTTTCGTTAAGATTCTATGACTTTTAGGGGATGTTTCCCCCTTTTTTCCAAAATAGGACAAATTTTCTCAGGCTCGTAACGTTTGATGACAAAGACTAAATTAATTGAAACTTATATATTTAGAATCAGCGTAAAAATTCGATTCTTTTGATGTATCTTTTAGCATCAAAATTCCGTTTTTTAGAATTTCGTTTACTATTGAGCAGGGTCGCCCCTTACTACAGTTCCTTACCACGAACTGTTTGAAAAGAAAATAATTCGGTATTTCGGGGCTTCTGACATTATTACTCCTTTGCGGAAGTTAGGCTCAAAATTGAAAAAGGATTATATTTTTTCTCTGGGCCCCTTCCACCTCTTAGTTCGTTTATTTTCCCGTTAGTTTTCACCTGTTTTCGCTTTATAGTTGTGTTATCTCTTAGCAGTTCTTTCGTTAGTTGAGTTATGGTTGTGTATATATGTTTTATCGCTCGTATAGTTATGTTATTTTCAAATTATACTCCATAATAGAGAGGCTCCGAACACCCAGCATTGTATGTTAAGCTCTTAATTTGACGTTTTTTTCTAACGTGACCACATTCGTCCTGCGCCCTTTTCATTGAATTTTTCCCCCATGGCATATTTCTCCAAGGAAAGATCCTCCCACATAGCCCCCTCCCTCAATCCTACCCCCAAAACCAAAAAAATCCCCCTGAAAACGTCTGCACACTTCCCAATAACCATTATTATATGTAAACACTGGTTGAAGTTTGTAACTTGCAACCCCTCCCCCAGGGACTGTGGGGGAGTAAGTCATCCCCAAAAACATAGTTATTATGATTTTCGACTATGCTAAACAAAATGGCTATCTCAAAATTTTGATCCGTTGACTTTGGGAAAAAAATGAGCGTGGGAGGGGGCCTAGATGCCCTCCAATTTTTTTGGTCACTTAAAAAGGGCACTAGAACTTTTCATTTCCGTTAGAATGAGCCCTCTTGCGACATTCTAGGACGACTTGGTCGATACGATGACCCCTGGGGAAAAAAAAAAAAAAAAAAAACAAACAAATAAACACGCACCCGTGATTTGTCTTCTGGCAAAAAATGCAAAATTCCACATTTTTGTAGATAGGAGCTTGAAACTTCTACAGTAGGGTTCTCTAATACGCTGAATCTGATGGTGTCATTTTCGTTAAGATCCTACGACTTTTAGGGGGTGTTTCCCCCTATTTTCCTAAATAAGGCAAATTTTCTCAGGCTCGTAACTTTTGATGGCTAAGACTAAACTTGATGAAACTTATATATTTAAAATCAACATTAAAATGCGATTCTTTTGATGTAGCTATTGATATCAAAATTCAATTTTTTAGAGTTTTGGTTCCTATTGAGCCGGGTCGCTCCTTACTACAGTTCGTTACCACGAACTGTTTGATCAAATTTCATTAAGATCTGGTCACCCTTTCGTAAGTTATAAATACCTCAATTTTCAAATTTACCCCCCCCCTCCCAATTCCACCAATGAGAGCAGTTCTGGTCTGGTTATGTCAGTCACGTATCTTAGACATGTTTCTATTCTTCCCATCCAGTTTATCCTGATCTCACCGCTGTAAGTATTTTCTAAGATTTCCAGTCCTCCCAACTGCCCCCCCCCAATTACGCTTGATCCGGTTGAGATTTACAATAAGAGATCTGAGTTACGACGTACTTCTAAATATGAAGTTTCATGAAGATCCGATCTTTCCTTCGTAAGTTAAAAATACGTCATTTTTTCTTATTTTTCAGAATTAGCCCCCCCTTTTAATAGAACAGATCCGTTCCAATTATGTAAATCACGTATGTACGACTTCTGCTCTTATTTTTCCCACCAAGTTTCATCCCGATCCCTCCAATCTAAGAGTTTTCCATGATTTTAGGTTCCCCACCCCAAACTTCCCCCCTATGTCACCAGATCCGGTCAGAATTTAAAATAAAAGCTTTAAGACACGATATCCTTCTAAATATCAAATTTCATTGATATCTGATCACCCGTTTGTAAGTTAAAAATACCTCATTTTTTCTAATTTTTCAGAATTAACCCCTCCCCCAACTACTCCAAAGAGACTGGATCCGTTCCAGTTATGTCAATCATGTATCTAGATCTTGTGCATATTTTTCCCACCAAGTTTCATCCTGATCCCTCCACTCTAAGTGTTTTCCCAAGATTTTTGGTTTGCCCCTCCCATATCCCCCCAATGTCACCAGATCTGGTCGGAATTTAAAACAGCAGCTCTGAGACACGATACCCTTCCAAGCATCAAATTTCATTAAGCTCTGATCAACAGCTCGTAAGTTAAAATACCTCAATTTTTCTATTTTTTCCGAATTAACCGGCCCCCCACACCCCCCAGATGGTCAAATTGGGGAAACGACTATTTCTAATTTAAGCTGGTCCCGTTTCTGATACGCCTGCCAAATTTCATCGCCCTAGCTTACCTGGAAGTGCCTAAAGTAGCAAAACTGGGACCGACAGAACGACAGACAGACGGACAGACCGACAGAATCGGCAATTGCTATATGTCACTTGGTTAATACCAAGTGCCATAATAAAAGACGAATCCCCATTGCTTCAGCCCAGACTAGAGAACATTTGGCAGAAAGACCTGTTTCTATCTGTTACCAGTATATTGTATCAGAGTAACAACACTTCTTAACTACTAAGGTTCTTGCAGTCTTGTTTCAGAGTTCAGTGCATGAACAGCTAAAATTGGAACTTTTATGAGCGCTGCTAAATCAGTGAGTTTCTTGTCAAGTGAATTAATTTAAAATTTCACAATATTTGGTTTGGGATCATAGAGTCTTTTAATCCTGACCTAAGCTTCATAATTAATGCAGTGACCTTGTTATTTCGCAACAATTGGCTTGGAATCATAGAGATACCTATGATTCATAATTAATTCAGTAACCTTGTTATTTTGCAACAATTGGCTTGGGATTGTAAAGACATATATCAGTGACCTATATTTATAAATTGAACGGTTTAAATGTGTGGTGGTTGAAAACAGGTGCCTTGAAAAGATGCCAAGTATTAGCGAACAATCGGAGGATCTGAATTACTTCAAACTTATATATTCGCCTGTGTTAAATTTTGTCCAAAGTAATTGGCAGAATTCAATTTCTGAGAAGAAAATTATTGAATATGGAGTGGATTTTTTTGCTTCACCAAAAAATAGTTAAAGCTAAGGCTGATCTAAGGTCGAAACTTGAGCCTGATGAAATTCCCCCTCGCCGCAGTGGGGCAAAGTCTGCAACCAGTAATATTAAGGACATGCTCGATCTTTTGAAGAAGTGTGATGAAGCTAGCCTCACTATGCCAACTTATGTTATTAAACTTCCAACTGAAGTTCCAGTGTTGGCCGGCTGTGGCCTATTCGCAATTAGCCTCTAAAGTTTCCAAAGTTCACCAACTTATTCAAATTGTGTCAGAAAAGTTGGACAATTATAGCTTCAATTACCCTTAGTTACCAAAACCTCTATGCTCTATTCGCCAGTCAACCACTATTGTCGTCTCTCAAGTGCCGTCTCATCTATCAGATCCTATTAAAAGGAAAGACGCTATTGATAAAATCAGTGGCCATGAACTTGTATCCAGTATTCGCCTTGTTCACGATAAGTGGTATGTAAATATTGATAAATCTGCTGTCGAAGACTTCCGTGCATCTGTTCCCGTCATTCTCTCCGGTATGTCAACCAAAGAAATTTCTAAGAATTATTCGGCCATTATAAAAGGTGTTCCAGAGGATTATGCGATTCCGTCCTTCCCAAATTGTAGCGGTATTGTTGCTGCCAAAAGGCTGGCCTCTTTGAAGACAGTTAAGCTTGATTTTGTGGATTCTTTTGCTAAAGAAGCTTATTTCAAAGACGGTGTACGAATTGGCTATGGATTCTTTAGACTGAGCGAGTTTAAGGAAATTCCAAAGTGTTGTTTTAAGTGCCGATCGCCCCATCACTTCCAGTCTTCTTGTCCCAGTCCTGCGCCCAAATGTGCTCGTTGTGCCGGCCCTCATATTAGTACAAAAGAAAATCCTTGCAATGCCTCACCAAACTGTGACAATTGTAATGGTGAACACGCGTCCTTTAGCATGTCATGCTCCGTTCTCCGTGGTTTTGCTAGTCAACGTACCTCTAAATGACTTTACAAATTTCAATCATAGTGCACAATATCAATGGCACAAAAAATAAAGATGCTTATATTGACGACCTGTGCGAGAAGATCGACGTTATCTGCCTGCAAGAAACTTTGTTAACCGCCTCTAGCAGAAATTTCCTTCATCGAAGCTCTGTTCATTCGGTTTTTACTTCTGATGCAGTTACCACGCGTGGCCGCCCTTCTGGAGGTCTGGTATGTATTTTAAAAACAGTATTGATCTTTCGAACCAATCCCTTTGTTATTCGGATAAGCACATTCTTGCTGTTAGAGTAAATAGTACTGTGTTTGCTAATGTTTATCTTCCATATAAAAATAATACAGTGGAGTCAATAAATAAATTTGCTATTACATGCAAGTCTTTAAAGTCCGTGATGAATCGTGTCAAGGAAAGTAAACTTGATTTTATAGTTCTTGGTGACTCTAACACGGACTTGGATGAACAAAGTTATCGATCCCGAGAAATATTGGAGTGCATGCCCCCTTACGTGATTCTGAAGAAAGATTTATCATACTCCTACATCCATCAATCTGGTAGTGTTTCTAATATTGATCATATAATCAGTTCGGCACAGCTAGAATGCTCGATTATTCATGTTGATATTGAGTCTGATGACATTGACCATCTATAGCTTTCATTTACTACTAAACTGAAACGTAAACTTTGCAATGTTATCCCTATTGGGAATTCTAAATGGTTTAAATGTAGTAATTGCAAAAGAGTCGATATTGCTTTATATATATTGTCTTTATCTACACTGCTTAATTGTCTTCGTGTACCTTATCATCTACACCAATTGCAAGTAAAGGGTAGTAAGCGTGATATTGATAGATATTATGATGATATAATTAGATGTATGAAAGAAGCTGAAAAAATTGCGGCTCTCGAGGAACGTATCCGTATAAAAACGAGGAAATCTATATGGGCTGCCGATCCTGAATTAAAGAATTTTGAAAATAAGGCAAAACTTTGGCTTCGAATTTGGGTTGGTTGTGGTAGACCTAAAACTGGGTCTGTTGCGGATATAAAGCAGAAAACAAAGAATGATTATAAAAAGTACCTTAGATCTATTCGTTATAAGTGTATGGAATTTCCAGTTTTTTAGTTCAACGTGATATGTTTACTATTCGGGAATTTTTTCCAAAATTGATTTTTTCGTGCAGTCACATTATTCTTGGTTACTTTCTAAAATTCTTCCACCTTCGCTTCTTCAACGCCATATTATTCCAGTATCAATAACTGCTGTTGAAAATGCAATTAAGCAACTGAAATCTTCATCCATTGATATTGATGGTATTAGTGTAAATAATATAAATCCAAAGTGTGTTTTTCTTTTATTTCATTTGCAGTTGTTGTTCCAAATGTGTTTAACATCTTTTCTGATTCCGGATAGCTTTCTTTGTGGAAATGTCACCTCAATTCTAAAGCGGGGAAAACATCCTTCTCAATGTTCATCTTATCGCCCTATAACCACTACGTGTAGCTTGAGTAAAATCCTTGAATATATTTTAATTCCTCATTTAAATGAAAGTATAAATTTCGGATCGAATCAATTCGGGTTTCAATCTGGTATTGGTTGTCAACATGCACACTGTGTTCTTTCTTCCACCCTTAAGAATAGCATGGCTGAGGGGTCGCCAGTTTATATGTGTGCTTTGAACCTTTCTAAAGCTTATGACAATGTAGTTCACAGTCAAGCTTGTTTTCCTTTTTTAATAATGGTGTAATTCTTTCAGTTATTTCTCTTCTTCATTTTTGGTATGAGAATTCTTTCCTCCGAATCAATAAATCTGGATCTCCGTTTTTCCTTTTTTGTAAAGGTGTCAAGCAGGGAAGGGTTTTATCAGCTAGTATATTCAAAATGTGCATTTCTGGTATTTTAGATGAAATTAGATCAAATTATTTTATTGGACTTCCAGATGTTTCTTATCTTGCTTATGCAGATGACTTTTTACTTTTGTGTAAAAATAAGCGAGGTCTCTCGTTTATGGTCTCAAAAGTCTCACGTCTATTTTCTAATATTGGTCTTTCTCTTAATGCTGAGAAATATGAATTTCTAGTTTTTAATGGTCCAACTTCCTCTAGTGCTCCCTTAGCTTGTCGCGGTTTTTCTATACCCCTGGTTTCCACCTTTCGGTGGTTGGGTATTACTGTTATGGATTCTATTTCTTACCTACGGCAGTGCACTGTTCGCGATGTTCAAAAGAAAATTCAAATGGGCTATTCTAAGATAGATGGTAATCGAGGGAAGTATAATAGACTTGCACTCGGTAGACTATATGCTACATTCTGTGATCATTCTGTCCTTTATCTTTCTGGTCTTTATCCCCTTCTAAAGAAAAAAGATATTAATCAGATTCGGACATTTTATTTCAGATATTGTAAATTTTTACTTTATCTTCCCCCTTGGTAAGGCAATGGGAAGATAATTCGTAAGTTCGATGTCCCTGATATAAGGGCAAAGTTGGCCCTTCTGCATGGAAGGTTGTCGGAATCAGCTTTTTATCGTTTATCGCCTCACCATCCTTTGGTCCGTCTTTTCGGTAAATCTCATTGTAGCGTAGTGTTTTTTCTGTTTGCAGTGTATTTTACTTGCAGTGTATTTCATTTTTTTTCTTATTGTTACTCCACAAGTGCCATAACTTGTTATGATGTGGGTTATAAATATATTATTATTATTATTATAAGCCCTTCAGTGTGATGCTACAGCCAAGTTCCAACTCTGGGTCCTGTACTACTAAGCTGAAATCATACACACTGTGCTACCATGGGGATAGGCCAGAAGTGATCTTGCACAATGAATCTCAGCACGATATTTACCTCATGACCCATCAGGGGCAACGCTATAGATAAGGCTTCAATATTTTATAATTTTTATTCATTTATGTTTCCCCTGGGTTACTTCATATGGAAGGGGTGATCGTATAAGCTTCAGGAGGGGCTTATTTAATTCGAAATCAGAAGTTCTAGAGCCCTTTTTCTGAGTCAAAGTGATCAGAGGACAACTAGCCACCCACACGCCTTTTTCCCAAAGCGCATCCGATAAAAAAATAGCCATTGTTTTAGAAATAGTTCAAAGATCAGACAAAACTTTGAGGTCCACACAACCCCCCGGAGAATAGGGGCAAGCATTGTAAGTTATGCCTTGGGGGTATATATAGTTCTTATGGAAGGGGTGCTCGTATAAACTTCAAAAGTTCTAACCTACTTTCTAAAAGTCAAAAGAGATTGGAGGCCAATTAGAGTCCCCCAACACCTTTTTCTCCGAAACCCATCTGATAAAAATTTAAAGATATCCATTTTATTAAAATTAGTTCAAAAATCAGATGAAAAAACTTTCGGAAATAACCCGCCAGTGCCTGGGAAAAAGCGTTGTAAGTTATGCCCAGCGGACAGATAGTTCTGTCCCCAGAGCTATTCTGTCCCAGGGTGCTCGTATAAAATTCAGAAGGGGGTCATTTGATAGGAAATTGAGAGTTTTAGTTCAAATTTTAAGAGTCAAAAGAGATCGGAAAACCCGCATGCCCTTTTTTTCCACAAACACATCTGATAAAAATTTCGAGATAGACATTTTGTAAAAAATAGTTCAAAGATCAGATAACAAACACCCTGAGATTGACACAACCCCCCCCCCCCCAGATACCGGGGCAGGCGATATAAGTTATGCCAAAGGGAATATATATGGTTCTTATGGAAGGGGGGCTCGTATAATTTACATAGGGGGCTCACTTGATAGGAAATTTAAAGTTCTTGTTTGTTTTTTAACAGTCAAAACAGATCAGAGGGCTGCTAGCTGCCCCTATCATCATCCTTTTCCCCCCCATTCCCGTCTGATGAAAATTTTGAGATAGCCATTTTGTGAAAACTAGTTTAAACATCAGATAATAAAAAACATCAGATAAACCGTTTGCATTGCTGCTATGCTTTACCTTCCACCAGGCAGCAACGTTGCGGTTATTCTGGAAGATGCAATTGCCAATGCTATGTCATTTTTGATCGAATTGATGCCAGAACCAATTTTATCACAAACGTTTTACCAGTACCACCTGGTGCATCCAAAAAGAAGATTTCTCCTACGCTGTTACCGACACAATGCATTATTGTATCATAAATATCTTTTTGCTAAGACGTTAACTTAGAAATATTATTTTTTTACATACAAAAATAGATCAATCGTATTGTAACTTTGTTAACGATCCCACTCTACACATGTCGAAACAGCAGCGTTACGATTAGGTGAAGGTATTCCCAAATCCTGAAGAGGTTTGTTTGCCATACATAAGCACAAATCTTCAATAATTACTAAAGTCTAGTTATAAATTTCTGATGTAAAATCAAAAGTCATATCTGACGTCTCTAACCTTTTTCGATGGTTAAATCCTCAGTTATTTTCGATTTATATTTCCCCCATAACTCTGTAGGAGCTGAAGGAGAGCAAGTTGTTTGTATGATTCCAAACAATGCAAAAATTTGATTTGGAGTTGACGTTTCGCACGCATCATTGATGCAGTTATCCCAGTGTTGGTCATTCTCCAATAAATTCAGAGACTGGCATGTACTACGGTAAGTGTCATGTATAGTACCGTTTACAGTTCTCAAATACTCAAAGGACGTCGGACCGGGTTCATTCACAAACAGCAGGCGGAGAAGGAGAAGTATTCACGTTGATTGGGGTGAATGGTGTAGAGTCTTCCTATCTTTGTATCTATGAAGATGTAGGTTGGCCGTTGACTGGCTTACCCTGTTTTTGACGTTCATATGATTTATTTTTAGCATTCCACGTGTATTACGCAGGCACTTCAGTATACAGCAGTTATTTTGTAAAAGAATCATTTTGACATAACGAAAAGAAAGCAGTTAACTTTGTATTCTGTGGATTCAGGGCTCTTCGTTGCACGTTGGATTCCAAAAAATAAAAATGTTGACCATTCTGTAAATGTACCGCTAAGTAAACAACAGCAAGACTTCGTTCATGTGTCAGAAATGAAGGAAATCGCCAAAGAGCTTCATTACTGCTTATGTATCTTAGAGCCCGATATTTTGCGATTTCATCGATATCACTGATTTGAGACTGCAAGCCAAAACTGCCATGTCACTGGCCTTTGTTGATGTATTTATATATGTATTTGATTGTCTTTACGGAGCTACAGTATTCAAAGTTTATGTGTGCATTAAATGTTTTTGATGATAAAGGTAAATATGGAACAACCCACTGGTTATCTACTTCGATGGTGGTACCGTTACGCTTTTTTATTAATGCTGTTTTACCTCCATCTTCAGTAGATCTTCTTCCATATTGTGGGTAACCATCATTGCCAGTAGTTGCGTTGGGTACTAAAATTTGAGGATATTGCTTTGTGCACCTTCCTTTGGCCATGCATGGTGATTTTTCATTCAATGCACCGCAAGGTCCATGAATCATATTTTTTATCACAATACCATATAAGCCCTTATCGACATTTTCATCAGGTATTTCAGTGGAAATCAAATCCTCAATTTCATTCGAAGTAATTTTATTTTGTAGCCAGATTAGTATATGTGCGTGTGGTAATCCTCGTTTTTGCCATTCCACTGAGTACATCCAGCATTGCACTGACCCAAACAATTTAGGTTTTACTATGTAGTTTATCAGTCATTTCAACTTTTGCCGGAAGACACGGGCCGTAATGTCATGTCTATGAAAAGCCGATTGTCCTTGAAGTAAAAGCTGCTGTATCTCGTCCCGAAATTGATTACATGTAAATGTAATAAATAAATTTTGACGATCATAGAGACGAACATACCCAATAGCACCTTGAGCATATTCATGCATATGACGGGGACTGCCAGCATATGACGAGGGTAAAATCGTTAATCTTCCAACGTTAGTGGTATTACCGTCATTTACAACTGCATCTCGCAAATGAATGTATTGTTCAGAGTGGAGCTTGGTCTGATTCAGACAGATAAATAGCAAACACTCTGATTCAATCTTTGAAAGCATATCAACGATGCATTGGTGAAACAATTGATGGCATTTTAAAATATATTTATCTTCATTGTGACGAATCATTAGTCTATAGGAATAATAATTTTTATCCGTTTGTTTGTTAGTGGATGGATCTATCAATTTATTATTAAAGTGATAGCCGTCGGCTCCATCCCAAAAATGATAGGATATTGCAGGGCATCGTAGGATGCCCAGGATGAGTTTCAGCCATTCTTACCAACTGAGCGTTTCGCTTATGAAGAATAATATCTCGAGGTAAAAACTGATCACCGACCATAACGATTGCCACTTCGTCGATAGCTGCAGAATTGTATCTACGCACATGTTCACCAGTAGGTGTTTTGTCAGCGGAAATAACAATTTTACGATTCTTGCCTGAAAATGGTAGAAGGGACCCTACTCTATGATAAATTTGCCCTTTTTCTTTGAAAGTAGGCATAAATTGATCTTGATTTTCGATTTCGGCACCAAACGACGTCATTTGGAAACATGAGTTATATTTTCTGATGTTTAATAAAAAAAGGCTTAGATTCTGACGTAGTTTCAGTAAGCAAAGTCTTCAATGGCTCTAGTGGTGTAGCCAGTTGAGGAAGTTTAACTTTTCCTTAGGCACAGAACATTCCCATTGTTTTACCATTAAATTTCAAGGCCTTGCAATAGGGACAAATTTTAGACATAGTCTCGATTTGAACACATCTACTCTATGTATATTCATCGACTGGTCTGTACCTGAATGCCAGGTGATAATTTTCAAGTCGCTCTTGCGATTCTTCGGCACGCTTTCTTTTGGCATTATCTCTTTGAGCCTCAAGCCTGTTTTCACGTTGTTCTTGTGATTCCTCGGCACGCTTTCTTTTGGCATTATCTCTTTGAGCCGCAAGCCCGTTTTCACGTTGCTCTGGTAGTTCCTCGACACGCCTTCTTTTTTTACTTTCTCTTTCAGCATCAAGTCTGGTTTCGCGTTGCTCTGGTAGATCCTCGCCAAGCCGTCTTTTTTTTACTTTCTCTGTCAACTGCAAGTCTGGTTTCACGTTGCTCTCGTGGTTCCTCGACTCGCCTTCGTTGACGTAAATTGCACATTCCTAATCTGGCCCATTCTCTTTGAACCGCAAGCCTGGCTTTACGTTGCTCCATTGATTCGTCCTGATGTTCAATTTTTGGTAACATTCTATCTTTTGATAACCTCAAATTTTGGGTTTCTGTTTTAAGGTTTTCGAATTACTTTAATCCATTGTTAAAATATATTGAAATATTTGTGCAATTACCAGTTTCTTACATTTTAAACAATTTAATAGAATTGGAAGAGCCTCAATTTTTTTAATACTTATTATTAAAAAAAAAGTATTTTTGAATACTTGATTAAGATATAGTGGTAAAGAAAATGAAAAAGAACTGAAACCTCTTTTTTGTTTTTTTAAATGATTGTCGTTGTGCTTACTTTTTTCTTTTTTTCCTTTTTATTTTTTCCTTTTTTCAGTTTTTCTTTTTAGTTTTTTTCTTTTTTTACTTTTTTTCTTTGTTAGTTTTTTCATTTTTATTTTATTTCTTTTTTAATGTTTTCTTTTTTTTAGTTTTTAATTTTCTTTCTTTTTGTTTATTTTTTGTCTTTTGTCTTTTTTACTGTTTTTTTTCTTTTTTAGTTTTTTTCTTTTTTTTCTTTTTTAGTTTTTTTCTTTTTAGCTTTTTCTTTTTTTTGTTTTTCTTTTTTAGATTTCTGATGTTTTTTTAGTTTTTCTTTTATTTTAGTTTTTCTTTTTTACTTTTTTTAGTTTCTTCTTTTTTTAAATTTGAATTCTTTTTTATTTTTTTCCTCTTTTTTATTTTTTTAGTTTTTATCCTTTTTTCTTTTTAGTTTCTTACCTTTTAAATTTTTTTATTTTTTCCTCTGTTTTAGTTTTCTTGTTCTTCTTTATGTTTTATTTTTTTTCTCCTTTTTGGATTTTCAGTTTTTTCTTTTTTGGTTTTTTCTTTTTTTCTTTTGTTTTCTTTTTTAGCTTTTTCTTTTTTTTTGTTTTTTGTTTTTTCTTCAGTTTTTTTTAGTTTTTTACCTTTTTTATTTATTTTTTTTGTTTTTATTTTAGTTTTTTTTCTTTTTTCTTTTTTTCTGTTTTTATTTTTTTTATATTTTTTTTTCTTTTTTTAGTTTTTTTCTTTTTAAGTTTTTCTTTATTTAGTTTTTTCTTTTTTAACTATTTTTCTTTTTTAGTTTTTTATTTTCTTTTATTTTTTTAGCATTTTTTATTTTTATATATATATTTTTTCTTTTTTTCTTTTTTAGTTTTTTCTTTTTTTAAACTTTTTTAGTTTTTTTTTAGTTTTTTTCTCTTTTTATCTTTTTTTAGTTTTCTTTTTCTTCTTTATTTTTCACAAGTCAAATGCAAACCCTCAAACAAAAATACATACAACTTATTTTGATATAGATAGTGTAACGGACATACTTACAACTTAATTTTATATATATACTAGCTGTTGGGATTGCGCTTCGCACCACCCAAACACCTAGATGGTGGGGGCACTTCGCGCCTCCCCAAGCCCCCTCGCGCGCGTAAGTCGTTACGCGCCATATTAGTTACGCGCCATATTAGTTACGCGCCATTGTAGTTGTGTCCCTGTGTCCCACCTGTGAATATAGATAGATATATAAATATGTTTTTAACTCGAACATTCCCTGTGCCCCCGTTGTCATTTATATATCCCCCTGTGCCACTGGCGTTCCCGTTGTAGTTGTTTCCCTGTGTCCTGGTCGTCATTTGAGTCCCGGTGTCCCAGTCTGTAATTTTTTCTTTGAGTGTCCCGGTCGTCATTTATATTCCCTATGTCCCAGTGTCCCGGTCGTCATTTGTGTCCCGATGTCCCGGTCTGTAATTTCGTCAGTCGACAAACATGACGTCAGTCGGCACACAAACATGATGTCACTCGATCTGTGTCCCCGACACACAAACACGATACATGACATGTGTCCCCGTCGTCATTTATATATCACCCTGTGCCCCCCGGTGTCCCCGATGTAGTTGTTTCCCTGTGTCCCGGTCGTCATTTTTGTCCCGGCATCCCAGTCTGTAATTTCTCTTTGACTATCCCGGTCGTCATTTATATTCCCTCTTTCCCGGTGTCCCGGTCGTCATTTGTGTCCCGATATCCCGGTCTGAAATTCCTCTTTGATCGTTCCGGTCGTCATTTATATTTCCTGTGTCCCGGTCGTCATTTGTGTCCCGGTGTTCCGGTCTTTAATCTCATCTTATAATGACGTCATATAAAAAGCCTTATATACTTATAATGACGTCAAATGCAAACCCACAAACAAACATGCATATATACAACTTATTTATATATATATATATATATATATATATATATATATATATATATATATATATATATATATATATATATATATATATATATGTATAGACAGTTTCTTTTTTTGTTTTTTTTTCTTTTAGTTTTTTCTTTTCTTAGTTTTTTTTAGTATTTCTTTTTTTAGTTTCTTCTTTTTATTGATTTGTTTTCTTCAATTTGTCAATGTTCATTCTAACATTGACACTTCAGAAATCTTTACGTGCCAAGCATGCTAAAGCTCCAACAATTTATAATAAGCCTCCAAATTTGGGTATCTGTTTTAAGGTTTTCGAATTACATTAATCTATTGTCGAAATATATTGAAATATTTGAGCAATTCCCAGTTTTTTTAGTTTTTTCTATTTTTTCGTTTTTTAGCTTTTTTTGGTTTTTCTTTCTTTTAAGTTTTTTATCTTTTTTTATTTTTTTTTATTTTTTTACGTTTTTTCTTTTTAGGTTTTTTCTTTTTTTAATTTTTTTTTATTTTTTAGTTTTTTTTTAGTTTTTTCTTTTTAGCTTTTTTTTTTAGTTTTTTACCTTTTTTCTTTTTTTAGTTTTCTTCTTTATTTTTCAGCATCCCTATGAAATACATTTCACCGAACCTTTGTTTTTTTTAACTAAAATCTGGTAGGCATTGATGACCTTATCCAAGTCAAAATCCCAAACCCAATCATCATCGCTATCATTTTCAGTTACAATACGTTTTGACTCTCGCTGTCCAGATGGATTTTCATCTAACTACACAGTTTTGCGTTTTTTAGCCGCAAGCCTTTTGGCATTAACCCTTTGAGCAGATTCCTCGGCTGTTTCTTCTGTCATTGCAGGATTTATACTAAAATTTCTCGTTAAATTAACTATTTGAGTAGCTTCCTCGGCTGTTTCTTTTGTCATTTTAAGATCTAAACTGAAAATTCCTCTCCACGTGCCAAGCTTGCTAAAGCTCAACAATTTATAATAAACCTCAAATTTTAAGTATTTGTTTTAAGGTTTTCGAATAACTTTAATCTATTGTCAAAATATTTCGAAATATTTATGCAATCTCCAGTTTTTACTAAGAATTTCGACTGTTTCTTCTGTCATTTTAAGATTTATACTAAAAATTCCGCTTCACGTGCCAAGTTTGCTGAAGCTCAGCAATATATAATAAACCTCAATATTTTAAGTATTTGTTTTAAGGTTTTCGAATTACTTTAATCTATTGTCAAAATATTTCGAAATATTTATGCAATTTCCAGTTTTTACATTTTAGTTTGTTTTTTTTTTCTTCTTTATTTTTCAGACGTCATATGCAAACCCTCAACACAAAAATACATACAACTTATGTTTATATATATAGAAGAAATAATCTGGCGTAAGAGACATAGTGTAACAGACATAACACACAAACAACTTATTTTTATATATATAGGTTTTATATATATATTTACCTTTTTTCAGTTTTCTTTTTCTTCTTTATTTTTCAGGATCACTATGAAATACATATCGCCGAACCTTTGTTTTTTTAACTAAAATCTGGTAGGCACTGATGACTTTATCCAAGTCATTATCCCAAACCCAATCATCATCGCTATCATTTTTAGTTACGATACGTTTTGACTCTCGCTGTCCAGATAGATTTTCATCTAACTGCGCAGTTTTGCGTTCTTTAGCCGCAAGCCTTTTGGCATTAACCCTTTGAGCAGATTCCTCGGCTGTTTCTTCTGCCATTGTAGGATTTATACTAAAACTTTTCTTTGAATTAACTATTTGAGCAGCTTCCTCGGCTGTTTCTTCTGTCATTTTAAGATCTAAACTAAAAACTCCTCTCCACGTGCCAAGCTTGCTAAAGCTCAACAATTTATAATAAACCTCAAATTTTAAGTATCTGTTTTAAGGTTTTCGAATTACTTTAATCTATTGTCAAAATATTTCAAAATATTTTTGCAATCCCCTGTTTTTACTGAGAATTTCGGCTGTTTCTTCAGTCATTTTAAGATTTATACTAATTTTCCTCTTCACGTGCCAAGTTTGCTAAAGCTCAACAATTTATAATAAACCTCAAAATTTTAAGTATCTGTTTTAAAGTTTTCGAATTACTTTAAACTATTGTCAAAATATTTCGAAATATTTATGCAATTCCCAGTTTTAACATTTTAGTTTGTTTTCTTTTTCTTCTTTATTTTTCAGACGTCATATGCAAACCCTCAACACAAAAATACATACAACTTATGTTTATACTAGCCTTTGGGTGGCACTTCGCGCCACCCCAACACCTAATTGGTGGGGGCGCTTCGCGCCCCCCCAATCCCTCCCGCGCGCGTAAGTCATTACGCGCCATATCAGTTACGCGCCATTGTAGTTGTGTCCCTGTGTACCACCTATGAATATACATAGATTTATATATGTGTTTTGAACTACGTAAAACTTGCGAATATACAACATTCTTGGCTTTTCCATTGTCTGTGCATATACAAAGCCTTATGTACTAGTAATGACGTCATATGCAAACGCTCTTTTTACAAACAAACAAACATGCATACCCACAACTCGTTTTTATATAGATAGATAGATAGATAGATACAACACAAATTAACTGCGTAAAACTTGCGAATATACAACATTCTTCGCTGTCTAATTGTCGCTGCATATAAATAGATTGTCAGGCTTACCAACCCTCGAACATGCAGCGAATAATTGTCCATGGGAACAACAATCAGTATTAAGATCTATACTACATTTTTCTAATGATTGACCTTGAGCTTTGTTGATGGTGATTGCAAATGCTAATCGAATTGGGAATTGCAATCTTTTAAATTGAAAAGGCGGATCCGTTGGAATATTGATAATGCGAGGAATGAAAAAAGCCTCACCCTCAAAAGGCCCTGTCAAGATTGTTGCCTCTATTAGGTTTCCCATTGTTTTTTTTACGGCAAGTCGCGTGCCATTGCAAAGCTTTGGTGGGTTGATATTTCTTAAGAGAATTATTGGTACGCCTATTTTTAGTTGTAGCACGTCTGGTGGAAACCCTGAAAGATCCACGGAATTTAAAAAGTCGTATGGATAATTAACCGCCTTATTTGGTTCCAAAACTGTGTCGACTGACTTGTAAAGAACTGCCTGGTCTCGAATATTGGTCAAAACAATATTGTTGATTTCGTGGACGTTTATATTTTTGGGTGCAAGAATCGCTCTTTCACTTAGCCATTTATTATTTTTATAATTGCTTAGAATATTCGGAAATAATTTTTCAATCAATTCATTTTTGGACGTCACTAAATTACAGAATTCAGCAGGTAATTTTATACGTCCTGAAATTGAGTCTACTGGGAGCTTTCCGTTTCCAATTGCCAGCAATTGATCTGAAAATGTTTGACCAGAGTCATCGTTTTGCAATCGGACACGCATATTTGTAGTTAATTTTAATGTTTTTACGTGTGCCCATAAATTAGAATTTTTCAGGCAAGCATTCATTTCGTCTGCAGGGGTCGATCTAGGTATTATAGGTAATGTTTGCCTGAAATCTCCCACAAGCAATATTAAGGTGCTGCCAAAGGGTTTCGAATTTCCTATCAAATCTCGCAATGATTGCTCCAAAGCCTCGAGCGAATTTTTGTGTGCCATTGTGCACTCGTCCCAAATAATAAGTTTGCATTGCTGCAATACTTTACCCATCCCAGATGATTTGGAAATATTGCACGTGGGAGTTTCTGTAGAATGCAAATTCAGAGGCAATTTCAAAGCGGAATGAGCAGTTCTTCCACCAGGCAGCAACGTTGCGGCTATTCCGGACGACGCAATTGCCAACGCTATATCATTTTTTGATCGAATTGATGCCAGAATCAGTTTTATCACAAATGTTTTACCAGTACCTCCTGGCGAATCCAAAAAGAAATTTTCTACAACGTTGTTATCGACACAATGCATTATCGTATCATAAATTTCTTTTTGTTCCGATGTTAACTTGGAAATGTTATTTTGTACATACGACAATAGATCACTCGTACTGTATTTTTGTTCACGATCCAATTCTACACATGTTGAAACAGCAGTGGTACAATTAGGTGAAGGCAATCCCAAATCCTGAAGAGGTTTGTTTGCCATACAAACGCACAAATCTTCTATAATAACTAAAGTGTAATTATAAATTTCTGATGTAAAATCAAAAGTCATATCTGACGTCTCTAACCGTTTTCGATGGAGAATAAATATTTTCTATTTGTCCCATAACTCTGTAGGAGCTGATGGAGAGCAAGTTGTTAGTATGATGCCAAACAATGCACGAATTTGACTTGGAGTTGACGTTTCGCACGCGTCTTTGATGCAGTTATCCCAGTGTTGGTCATTTTCCAATAAATTCAGAGCGTGGCATATACTACAGTAAGTGTCATGTATAGTACCGTTTACAGTTCTCAAAAGTACAGTACTCAAAGGACGTCGGACCGGGTACATTCACCAAAAGCAGGCGTAGAAAGAAGCATTCATGTTGATTGGGGTGAACGGTGTAGAGTCTTCCCATCGTGGTATCTTTGAATATGGTAGGTTGGCCGTTGACTGACTTACCCTGTTTTCGACGTTAAAATACTTTATTTTTAAGTATTCCACGTGTAATACGAAGGCACTTCAGTATACAGCAGTTTTTTTGCAAACGAATCATTTTTGCGTAGCGAAAAGAAAGAAGTTAACTTTGTATCCGGTGGATTAAGGGCACTTTGTTGCACGTTGGATTCCGAAAAATAAACACGTTGACCATTCTGTAAATGTACCGCTAAGTTAACGACAGCTGGACTAAGTTCATGTATCGGAAATGAAAGAATTCGCCAAACAGCTTCATTACTGCTTATGTATCTTCCAGCCTGATATTGTACGATTTTGTCGATATCTTTGATATCGGACTGCAAGTCAAAAACTGCCATGTCAATGCCTTTGTTGACGTATTTACATATATATTTGATTGCCTTTACGGAGTTACATTATTCAACGTTTATGTGTGCATTAAAGGTTTTTGTGTATTAACGGGGAATATGGAACAACCCACTGGTTATCTACTTCGATGGTGGTACCGTTACGCTTCTTTATTATTGCTGTTTTACCGCCATCTTCTGTAGATCTTCTTCTATATTGTGGGTAACCATCATTGCCAGTAATTGTGTTGGATACTAAAAGTCAAGGATATTGCTTCGTGCACTTTCCTTTGGCCATGCATGGTGAATTTTCGTTCAGTGGACCGCAAGGTCCATGTATCATATTTTTTACAACAATATCATATAACCCCTTAAAAACATTTTGATCAGGTATTTCAGCGGAACTTCCATCATCAATTTCGTTTGAAATAATTTTATTATGTAGCCAGATTAGTATATGTGTGTGTGGCAAACCACGTTTTTGCCAATCCACTGAGTACGTCCAGCATCGCACTGACCCAAACACTTCAAGTTTTACTATGTAGTTTATCAGTGATTTCAACTTTTGCCGGAAGACACGGGCCGTAATGTCATGTCTATGAACCGCCGATTGTCCTTGAAGTAAAAGCTGCTCTATTTCGTCCCAAGATTGATTACGTGTAAATGTAATAAATAAATCTGGACGACCATAAAGACGAACATAGGCAATAGCATCTTGAGCATATTCATGCATATGACGGGGACTGCCAGCATATGACGAAGGTAAAATCGTTAATCTTCCAACGTTTGTTGTATTACCGTCATTTACAACTGCATTTCGCAAATGAATGTATTGTTCAGAGTGGAGCTTGGTCTGATTCAGACGGATATACAGCAAACGTTCTGATTCAATTTTTGCATACATATCAACGACGTATTGGTGAAACGATTGACGGCATTTTAAAATATAATTGTCTTCATCCTGCCGAATCATTAGTCTATAGGAATAATTATGCATTGCACTGCATTTCTTATTCATTTCTTTGTTAGTGGCTGGATTCACCAATTTAATATTAAAGTGACAACCCTCGGCTCCATCCCAAAAAATGATAGGATATTGTAAGGCATCGTAGCATCGATGAGTTTCAGCAATTCTTACCAACTGAGCGTTTCGTTTATGAAGAATAATATCACGAGGTAAAATCTGATCAGCGACCATAACGATTGCCACTTCGTCGATAGTTGGAGCACTGTATCTACGCACATGTTGGCCAGAAGGCATTTTGTCAGCGAAAACAATAATTTTATGCGTATCAGTAGGCATCAAATCGACGGCTGTTTTGAACAGACGCACTAAATTATTATTTTCGTGGAAAATATGTTGCAATTGGGAAACGATTGTCCTTTCAACGTTGGGAGATATTTCGCAACGTGTATTCAATTCAGAATTTCTATCGCTGATGAAGTACAATTGTAAAAATTTATGATTCTCGCCTGAGAATGGTAGAAGGGACTCCGGTCTATGATAAATTTGCCCTTTTACTTTGAAAGTAGGCATAAATTGATCTTGATTTTCGATTTGGGCACCAAACGACGTCATTTGGAAACATGAGTTATATTTTCTAATGTTCGATAAAAAACGCTTAGATTCTGACGTAGTTCCAGTAAGCGAAGTCTTCAATGGCTCTGGGGGTGCGGCCAGTAGAGAAAGTTTAACTTTCCCTGAGGCGCAACACATTCCCAGTTTTTCACCATTAAATTTCAGGGGCTTGCAGTAGGGACAAATTTTAGACATAGTCCCGATTTAAATACATCTACTATAATCATCGACTGGGCTGTACCTGAATGCGATGCGATAATTTTCGCGTTGCTCTTGTGATTTCTCGTCATGCTATCTTTGGCATTATCTCTTGAAGCCGTAAGCCTGTTTTCACGCTGCACTTGTGATTCCTCGACACGCCTTCTTTTTTCACTTTCTCTTTTAGCAGCAAGTCTGGTTTCGCGTTGCTCTGGTAGTTCCTCGACAAACCTTCGTTGACGTAAATCGCACATTCCTAATCTAGCATTATCTCTTGAAGCCGCAAGCCTGTTTTCACGTTGCTCTTGTAATTCCTCGACACGCCTTCTTTTTTTATTTTCTCTTTCAGCAGCAAGTCTGGTTTCGCGTTGCTCTGGTAGTTCCTCGACACGCCTTCATTGACGTAAATCGTATATTTCTAATCTGGCCCTTTCTCTTTGAACCGCAAGCCTGGTTTTGCTTTTTGGTAACATTCTATAACATTGACAGTTGGGGAAATCTCCACGTGCCAAGCTTGCTACAGCTCAACAATTTATAATAAACCTCAAATTTTAAGTATCTTTTTTAAGGTTTTCAAATAACATTAATCTATTGTCAGAATATTTCGAAATATTTATGCAATTCCCAGTTTTTACATTTAAACCCTCAACACAAAAATACATACAACTTATTTTTATATATATATATATAGAAGATTTAATCTGGCGTAACAGACAAAGTGTAACAGACATAACACACAAACAACTTATTTTTATATATATAGAAATATAGAAGATATAATCTGGCGTAAGAGACATAGCGTAACAGACATAACACACAAACAACTTATTTTTATATAGATAGAATATACATAGATAGATAGATAGAGATAGATATATAGATAGATATATTATAGTATTATTTGTAGTCTTATATTATCCTTGCTACACAACAACAAAATTATTAAATACCTTGCGATGGTGTACTGGACCTTTCCTTACCTTCAAAGTAAAGGTTCGCAGGTTCGATTCAACGTGTCATAATATGAAAAAAACTTCGTTTTCTTAAAAAGTTAAAAAGGCTGCGTCCTAAAGTCGAACCTTAAAACGTACAGGAATTAGAAGAGGCAGTTGGAGGGCTGCCGTTCCCCAAACCCCCCGCTTTTAAAGACTCTTTTGTACAGGTTTTTTGTTTTATTGCTAACCTCCCGCTCTTGGCTTCGGAAAGGCCCTGTTTTAATTAACAAAAAATTGAAATGAATGAATAATGGAATAACTTCGAAAAATGTTAAACACAAGAGGACAGGAGAACCATTGCGCCGAAACTAGTAATTAGTAACAATGAAGTCCCCCCACAAAAAACATGTACAAAAGAGTCTTTAAAAGCGGGGGATTTGGGGGGCGGCACCCCCCAACTGCCTCTTCTAATTCTTGTACGTTTTAAGGTTCGACTTTGGGACGCAGCCTCTTTAACTCTTTAAGAAAACGAAGTTTTTTTCATATTATTTCTGTACGTTTTTCTACAATCCATGGTGGATGTAATTTAATAATTCCTGTACTCCTCGTAGAGGAATTAGGAGAGGAAGTTGGGTGGCTGCCGCCCCCCCAACCCCCCCGCTTTTAAATCATTGTATAAAATAGAAAAAAAATAGATAGAATGACCGAAATGTTTCTTTTGCTAATAAGAAGCTAATATTCTGTTATCTCTCAAATGATAAGCAGTCCAGGTGTTAACAAAATTATACACTTTTATTTTGATCGCTACGTCTAAAAGCCTATAATAAAGAATTTATTCTAAAAATGCCTTCTCATATAGGAAACATCTTTAGGTAATTATAGAAAATTATATATTATTTATCTTATTTAGCAACTATTTATATAAAATAAGTAAATATCCACGTTTCAATAAATCGAGAAAAACTTAAACTTCTTCAAAACATTTGAAAATTCACCTAAAAATTGGCAATGAACACTTAAAGGCTATAAAATATATACTTAAAGCACATTTATATCACACTTATTTCGGACATCGCTGAGGATTGCCCCAGTTGCAAAGTCCCCAACAGGGTCAAAAGTCAGTTCTTTTGGACATGTATCTTACAGCTCCAGTCAACTCGTGCATTTCTGGAATGGAGCTGGATTTTTATGATGCTTGCAGTCATTCTCGCCGTGCCGAGCTGATTATTTTGATGTACTTGAATGTTGATATTCGTAACTTTTAAGAATTTCAAAAATTAACATGGGACTATTAGACTATTAGGACTATAAGAAGACTATTAGGAGAGGCAAACCCCCCGCTTTTAAAGACTCTTTTGTACAGGTTTAATTTTTTTCATATCAGTTCTGTACGTTTTTCTACAATCCATGGTGGATGTAATTTAATAATTCCTATACTCCTTGTACAGGAATTAGGAGAGGACCCCCCCCCGCTTTTAAATCATTGTATAAAATAGAAAAAAAAAATAGATAGAATGACCGAAATGTTTCTTTTGCTCATAAGAAGCTAATATTCTGTTATCTCTCAAATGATAAGCTGTCCAGGTGTTATCAAAATTTTTTTGATGTTGTGAAAAAAAACCGCCCGTAAGGGACTTGAACCCTTGACCCAAGGATTAAAAGTCCTTCGCTCTACCGACTGAGCTAATCACTTGCATGTGTGTAAATATAACTTCTCAATAACTTTTAAAAATTTTAATTTTTAAAATGGATCTTATGGATGGGCTCTTATGGAGAGAAATGCGTTAATTAAGTAGCTAATGCGTGGTTTCTGGAAAACAGGGAAGGAGTTACCGGATCGAGCTGAAATTTCGCGGATAAGCTCCTAGGCCGTAGGGGACCTTAACTTGTGAATTTCAGCCCGAACGGACAACGTTAAAAGAGGGGGTGGGGTTGGAGGGTTGAAACTTTTGGGGGGTTAAGATTTTCCTACGAAACTTTCCAGGAAAATTACTCGGAGAATTCCGCATCGAATGAGTCTTCGTACACCCAGATCCGATGTCAGATGTGAACTGTAGGCGTCTAGAAAAAAAAAGAAAATGAATTTTAAGTGGCTATGCGTGGTTTCTGGAAAACAGGGAAGGAGTTATCGGATCGAGCTGAAATTTCGCGGATAAGCTCCTGGGCCCTGGGGGACCTTAACTTGTGAATTTCAGCCCGATCGGACAACGTTAAAGGGGGGCTGGGGTTGACGGGTCGAAACTTTCGGCCAGATTTTCCCCATGAAGGAAAAATTGGAGGGGGATGAAATTTTGCAGGTTTCTTAGTTGGAGCTCGGGCTACGAAATGCATCCCTCCCCATCCCTCTGCGACCACTGGAACCGAAGATCACTTAACATTGTCGTGGGTCGCCTCTTTATAGAGGCACGAGTGTGCCTCCTTGACAAGGATAGTCTCAAATTGAGGGTGGTTTCAGTCAAATCTAAACCCAAAGTTTACAGTCAATGCATGCTTATGACTCCTTATTTATATGTTGCTTTTTTTAATTACTATCCCCTTTAGAGTTAGTAATGTCTTTCTTTACTTCTTTAAAGTCAATTTTATAGATTTTGGACAAATATCGGGCAGCTTTTTAAAACTCATCATATAAAAATTATTTCTTTGTCCTGGTATATTCCAAATACATCACTTTTACAAGGGGTATCAACAAAAATATTAGTTACTCATGATAACCCCTTGAGTATGGTATGAGGGGGGATTTTTTTGATAAAAAGAAAGAAATAAAGAAAAAAGAAATAATTTTTTTTCACTGTAGTTACATGTCAATCCTTGTTTTCGGTACCCCTTCACTCTCCAGGGGGAAAAAATCTCAAAGGAGATGAATTTTTTTTAGAACAACAAAAAAGTATAAATACAAGAAGTAGTACTAAAACAAAAGCTCCCAAGGACAAATGAAATTTGTTATTTGCGATATCATACACCGCGAAGGAAGAGATTTCGGGAGCAGGGGCTAGGTGTTTTGTGGTGGTTACTAAGGTTTTGTAATTTTTTTCTTTTTTTGTTTTTGTTTTGTTTTTTCTTTTGTTTTTGGAGTCATGTTTCCACAAGGGCTTTCTATCTTCTTGTATTTCCTTTTTTTCGTCTCGTTATTGGTCTGTTTGTTTTGTCTCGCTTGCCTCATATTGAGGGTGATTTCAGACAAATCTGAATCCAAAGTTTACAGTCAATGCATGCTGATGACTCCTTATTTATATGTTGCTTTTTTATTGCTATCCCCTTTAGAGTTAGTAATGTCTTTCTTTACTTCTTTAAAGTCAATTTTATAGATTTCGGACAAATATCATGCAGCTTTTTAAAACTCTTCATACAAAAACTCTTTCTTTGTCCTGGTATATTCCAAATACTTAAATAATACAAGGGGTATCAACAAAAATATCAGTTACTCATTATAACCCCTTGAGTATGGTATGAGGGGGGATTTTTTGGATAAAAAGAAAGAAATAAATAAAAAAGAAATAATTTTTTTCACTGTAGTTACAGGTCAATCCTTGTTTTCGGTACCCCTCCACTCTCCCGGGGGAAAAAATCTCCAAGGAGATGGATTTTTTTTAAACAACAAAAAAGTATAAATACAAGAAGTAGTACTAAAACAAAAGCTCCCAAGGACAAATGAAATTTGTTATTTGCGATATCATACACCGCAAACGAAGAGATTTCGGGAGCAGGGGCTAAGTGTTTTGTGGTGGTTACTAAGGTTTTGTAATTTTTTTCTTTTTTTGTTTTGGTTTTGTTTTTTCTTTTGTTTTTGGAGTCACGTTTCCACCAGGGCTTTCTATCTTCTTGTATTTTCTTGCTTTCGTCTCGTTTTTGGTCTGTTTGTTTCGTCTCGCTTGCCTCAAATTGAGGGTGATTTGTTTCTGCAGTTGTCATACCTGTATGATCGGACTGCCAATATTAAAAAATCATGATATTTTCATCATCGATTCCCTCATCTTTTTTCGCATTTGAGTCAATGTTATCGTGTCCATCGTGATTGGGTTGTCTCATCTGATTTTCACTCTCATCTGCAGAGTTATGATCATTCTTGCCTGGGGTTGTTTCATCAGTTGCTCTTGCAATTGTTTGAATGGTTCTAGTCGTATTAGGTCTCATTTTATAATATCTGAAATCTATATATCTATCTATATATATAAAAATAAGTTGTCTGTGTGTGTGTGTGTCTGTCGAGTGACGTCATGTTTGTCGACTGACGTTCGCCACCCCAACACCTAGTTGGTAGGGTGCTTCGCGCCCCCCAAGCCCCCCGCGCACGTAAGTCGTTACGCGCCATTGTAGTTGTGTCCCTGTGTCCCACCTGTGAATAGAGATAGATATATATATATATATATATATATATATATATATATATATATATATATATATATATATATATATATATATATATATATATATATATATATATATATATATATATATATATATATATATATATATATATATATATATATATATATATATATATATATATATATGTTTTTAACTACGTAAAACATGAGAATATACAACATTCTTCGCTGTCCCATTGTCTATGCATATAAATAGATTGTCAGGTTTACTGACTCTTGAACATGCAACATATGTGTCCATGGGAAAAACAATCTGTATTCAGATCTATACCTTATTATTCTAATGATGTGTCCCTATGTACCGGTCGTCATTTACTTTCCCTGTGTCCCCGCCACCCCAACACCTAGTTGGTGGGGCGCTTCGCATCCCCCCCAAGCCCCCGCGCGCGTAAGTCGTTATGCGCCATATTAGTTACGCGCCATTGTAGTTGTGTCCCTGTGTCCCACCTGTGAATAGATATATAATATATATATATATATATATATATATATATATATATATATATATATATATATATATATATATATGTTTTTAACTACGTAAAACATGCGAATATACAACCTTCTTCGCTGTCCCATTGTCTATGTATATAAATAGATTGTCAGGTTTACTAACTCTTGAACATGCAACATATAATTTTCCATGGGAAAAACAATCCGTATTCAGATCTATGCCTCATTATTCTAATGATGTGTCCCTTTGTCCCGATCGTCATTTATATTCCCTGTGTCCCAATCGTCATTTGTGTCCCCGTGTCCCAGTTTGTAATTTATCGTTGAGTGTCCCGGTCGTCATTTATATTCCCTGCGTCCCGGTGTCCCGGTCGTCATTTGTGTCCCGGTGTCCCGGTCTGTAATTTTTATTCGAACAATCCCTGTGCCCCGGTCATCATTTATATATCCCGCCTGTGCCCCCGGCGTCCCCGTTGTAGTTGTGTCCCTGTGTCCCGGTCGTCATTTATATTCCCTGGACGACCGGTACACGGGGACAGAGGGAATATAAATGACGACCGGGACACTCAAAGAAAGATTACAGACTGGGATACCGGGACACAAATGACGACCGGGACACAGGGAATATAAATGATGACCAGGACACAGGGACAAAACTACAACGGGGACACCGGGGGCACAGGGGGGTATATAAATGGCGATGGGGACACAGGGAATGTTCGATTAGCAATCACCATCAACAAAGCTCAAGGGCAATCGTTAGAAAAATGCGGTATAGATCTGAATACGAAATGTTTTCCCATAGACAATTATTATGTTGCATGTTCAAGAGTTGGTAAACCTGACAATCTATTTATATGGACAGACAATGGGACAACAAAGAATGCTGTATATTTGCATGTTTTACGTAGTTGGGCGCGAAGCGCCACCCCAACAGCTAGTAATAATTAATAATTAATAATAATTATTCATATTATAATTAATAATTAATTAATAATAGATAATATCTATAATAATTACATAAATAAATAAACAAATATATAAATAAATAATAATAAATTATAATAAATAATAATAAAAAATATATAAAATAATAAATCTATATATATAAAAATAAGTTGTTTGTCTGTGGGTCTGTCGAGTCACGTCATGTCATCATGTCGTCATGAAGTTAGTTGTCGTCTTATTTGTTATGACGATGACGTCATTAAAAGTTTTTAAGAAAATCGTTCAAAGACAAATTTTTAATTGTAAGAAGATCGTGGACGGAAAAATGTTTAATTGTAAAATGACTGAAGAACCTACAATGGCAACAGCCGAGGAAGCTGCTCAAAGAGCCTATGCCAAAAAACTTGCGACTGATAGAGAAACTAGGAAAAGAAAGCGTGCCGAGGAATCACAAGAACAGCAAGAAAACAGGCTTGCGGGTAAATAACGCAAAACCGGGCAGTTAGATGAAAATCCACTTGGACAGCGAGAGCCAAAATATATCAAAACTGAAAATGATAGCGATGATGATTGGGTTTGGGATTTTGACTTGGATAAGGTCATCAATGCCTACCATATTTTAGTTAAAAAAAACAAAGGTTCGGCGATATGTATTTCATAGTGACGCTGAAAATTAAAGAAGAAAAAGAAAACTGAAAAAAGAAAAAAGGTAAAAAACTAAAAAAAAAACACTCAAAGAAAAATTACAGACCGGGACACAAATGACGACCAGGACAGAGGGAATATAAATGACGACCAGGACACTCAAAGAGAAATTATTGACTGAGATACCGGAACACAAATGACGACCGGGACACAGGGAATATAAATGACGACCAGGACACTGGTATTTAAGAATATCGTTCAAAGACAAATTTTTAATTGTAAGAAGATGGTTGAAAGGGAAATTTATAATTGTAAAATGACTGAAGAACCTACAGTGGCAACACCCGAGGAAGCTGCTCAAAACAAATGTATTCAAGCCGAAGTAGCTGAGTTGGTAAAGCGTTATGTTTCAGGTTCTAGGTCCGAGAGGGTCCAGGTTTGAACCTGGGCTTTAGCATTAATGTAAAAGAATAAAAAACTAAAAAAGGTAAAAACTACAAATAAAAAAACTAAAAAGAAAATACTAAAAAAACTAAAAAAGCTGAAAAACTAAAAAAAAAAAAAAAGGTAAAAAACTAAAAACTAAAAAAGAAAAAAACTAAAAAAACTAAAAAACTAAAAACTAAAAAAGAAAAAAAAACTGAAAAAAAGGAAAAAAAATGAAAAATAAAGGAGAAAAAGAAAACTAAAAGCCGGGACACAGGTCAATGACGGGACAATGACGATCGGAACATTCAAAGAGAGATTACAGACTGGGACACTGGGACACAAATAACGACCGGGAGATATAAATGACGACCGGGACACTCAAAGATAAATTACAGACTGGGACACTGGGACACAAATGACGACCTGGACACAGAGAATATAAATGACGAACGGGACGCTAAAAGATAAATTACAGACTGGGAGACTGGGACAAAATGACGACGGGGATATTGGGAATATAAATAACGACCGGGGAACAGGGATTGTTCGATTAGCAATCTTCATCAACCAAGCTCAAGGGCAATCATTAGAATAATGAGGTATAGATCTGAATACGGATTGTTTTTCCCATGGACAATTTTATGTTGCATGTTTAAGAGTCGGTAAACCTGACAATCTATTTATATACACAGACAATGGGACGTCGAAGAATGTTGTATATTCGCAAGTTTTACTTAGTTAAAAACATATATATATCTATAACGAAAAGAGAAATCTTTTCTCTTTTATCTATATTCACAGGTGGGACACAGGGACACAACTACAATGGCATGTAACTAATATGGCATATAATGACTTACGCGCGCGGGGGGGGGGGGGCGCGAAGCACCCCCACCAACAAGGTGTTGGGGTGGCGCGAAGCAACACCCCAACAGCTAGTAATATATATATAATATAATAATATAAATATTATCTATATATATAAAAATAAGTTGTTTGTGTGTTATGTCTGTTACACTTTGTCTGTTACGCCAGATTATATCTTCTATATATATATATATATATATATATATATATATATATATATATATATATATATATATATATATATATATATATATATATATATATATATATATATATATATATATAAATAAGTTGTATGTATTTTTGCGTTGAGGGTTTAAATGTAAAAACTGGGAATTGCATAAATATTTTGAAATATTTTGACAAGAGATTAATGTAATGCGAAAACCTTAAAAAAGAGAGTTATTATTTTAGGTTTACTATAAATTGTTGAGCTTTAGCAAGCTTGGCACGTGAAGATTTTTCTAACTGTCAATGTTATACAATGTTACCAAAAAGCAAAACCATGCTTGCGGTTCAAAGAAAAAGGGTCAGATTAGGAATGTGGAATTTACGTCAACGAAGGCGTGTCGAGGAACTACCAGAGCAACGCGAAACCAGACTTGCTGCTGAAAGAGAAAGTAAAAAAAGAAGGCATGTCGAGGAATCACAAGAGCAACGTGAAAACAGGCCTGCGGCTTCAAGAGACAATACTAGATTAGGCATGTGCAATTTACGTCAACGAAGGCGTGTCGAGGAATTACCAGAGCAACTCGAAACCAGACTTGCTGCTAAAAGAGAAAGTGAAAAAAGAAGGCGTGTCGAGGAATCACAAGAGCAACGTGAAAACAGGCCTGCGGCTTCAAGAGACAATACTAGATTAGGCATGTGCAATTTACGTCAACGAAGGCGTGTCGAGGAATTACCAGAGCAACGCGAAACCAGACTTGCTGCTAAAAGAGAAAGTGAAAAAAGAAGGCGTGCCGAGGAATCTCAAGAGCAACGTGAAAATTATAGCATGGCATTCAGGTAGAGCCCAGTCGACGATTATAGTAGATGTTTTCAAATCTGGACTATGTCTAAAATTTGTCCCTACTGCAAGGCCTTGAAATTTAATGGTGAAACAATGGGAATGTGTTGCGGCTCAGGGAAAGTTAAATTTCCTCTACTGGCTGCACCCCCAGAGCCATTGAAGACTTTGCTTATCTGGAACTACGTCAGAATCTAAGCGTTTTTTTTATCAAACGTCAGAAAATATTACTCAAGTTTCCAAATGACGTTGTTTGGTTCCCAAATCGAAAATAATGCATTATTATTCCTATAGACTAATGATTCGGCAGGATGAAGACAATTATATTTTAAAATGCCGTCAATCGTTTCATCAATACGTCGTTGATATGTATTGAAAAAATTGAATCAGAACGTTTGCTATATATCCGTCTGAATCAGATCAAGCTCCACTCTGAACAATACATTCATTTGCGAAATGTAGTTGTAAATGACGGTAATACCACAAACGTTGGAAGATTAACGATTTTACCTTCGTCATATGCTGGCAGTCCCCGTTATATGCATGAATATGCTCAAGATGCTATTGCGTATGTTCGTCTCTTTGGTCGTCCAGATTTATTTATTACATTTACATGTAATCAATATTGGGACGAGATACAGCAGCTTTTACTTCAAGGACAATCGGCGGTTCATAGACATGACATTACGGCCCGTGTCTTCCGGCAAAAGTTGAAATCACTGATAAACTAAATAGTAAAACTTGAAGTGTTTGGGTCAGTGCGATGCTGGATGTACTCAGTGGAATGGCAAAAACGAGGTTTGCCACACGCACATATACTAATCTGGCTACATAATAAAATTATTTCTAACGAAATTGATGATGTGATTTCCGCTGAAATACCTGATGAAAATTTTCTTAAGGGGTTATATGATATTGTTGTAAAAAAATGATACATGGACCTTGCGGTGCACTGAAGGAAACTTCACCATGCATGGCCAAAGGAAGGTGCACGAAGCAATATCCTCGACTTTTAGTATCCAACACAATTACTGGCAAGGATGATTACCCACAATATAGAAGAAGATCTACAGAAGATGGCGGTAAAACAGCAATAGCAAAGAAATGTAGCGGTACCACCGTTGAAGTAGATAACCGGTGGGTTGTTCCATATTCCCCACTATTATCAAAAACATTTAATGCACACATAAACGTTGAATACTGTAGCTCCGTAAAGGCAATCAAATACATATGTAAATACGTCAACAAAGGCAGTTACATGGCAGTTTTTGGCTTGCAGTCCGAAATCAAAGATATCGACGAAATCGTACAATTTCAGGCTGGAAGATCCATAAGCATTAATGAAGCTGTTTGGCGAATTCTTTCATTTCCGATAAATGAACGTAGTCCAGCTGTTGTTAACTTTGCGGTACATCTACAGAATGGTCAACGTGTTTATTTTTCGGAATCCAACGTGCAACAAAGAGCCCTGAATCCACCGGATACAAAGTTAACTGCTTTCTTTTCGCTATGCAAAAATGATTCTTTTGCAAAAAAAACTGCTGTATACTGAAGTGCCTTCTTATTACACGTGGAATACTAAAAATAAAGTATTTGAACGTCGAAAACAGGGTAACTCAGTCGAAGGTCAACCTACCATCTTCAAAGATACCACGATAGGAAGACTCTACACCGTTCACCCGAATCAACATGAATACTTCTTTCTACGCCTGCTTTTGGTGAATGTACCCGGTCCGACGTCCTTTGAGTATTTGAGAACTGTAAACGGTACTATACATGACACTTACCGTAGTGCATGCCAAGTTCTGAATTTATTGGAGAATCACCAACACTGGGATAACTGCATCAAAGACGCGTGCGAAACGTCAACTCCAAGTCAAATTTGTGCATTGTTTGGCATCATACTAACATCTTGCTCTCCATCAGCTCCTACAGATTTATGGGCAAAATATAAATTAAAAATGTCCGAAGATATACTCCATCGAAAACGGTTAGAGACGTCAGATACGACTTTTGATTTTACATCAGAAATTTATAACTACACTTTAGTTATTATAGAAGATTTGTGCGTATGTATGGCAAACAAACCTCTTCAGGATTTGGGAATGCCTTCACCTAATCGTACCGCTGCTGTTTCGACATGTGTAAAATTGGATCGTGAACAAAGCTACAGTACGAGTGATCTATTGTCGTATGTACAAAATAACATTTCCATGTTAACGCAGGAACAAAAAGACATTTATGATACGATAATCCATTGTGTCGATTACAACGTTGGAGAAATTTTCTTTTTGGATCTGCCAGGAGGTACTGGTAAAACGTTTGTGATAAAACTGATTATGGCATCAGTTCGAACAAAAAATGATATAGCGTTGGCAATTGCGTCGTCCGGAATAGCCGCAACGTTGCTGCCTAGTGGAAGAACTGCTCATTCCGCTTTGAAATTGCCTCTGAATTTGGATTCTACAGAAACTCCCACGTGCAATATTTCCAAATCATCTGGGATGGGTAAAGTATTGAAGCAATGCAAACTTATTATTTGGGACGAGTGCACAATGGCACACAAAAATCGCTCGAGGCTCTGGATCAATGTTTGAAAGATTTCCGATGGAATTCGAAACCCTTTGGCAGCACATTAATATTGCTTGTGGGAAATTTCAGGCAAACATTACCTATTATACCAAGATCAACCCCTGCAGACGAAATGAATGCTTGCCTGAAAAATTTTAATTTATGGGCACACGTAAAAACATTAAAATTAACTACAGATATGCGTGTCCGATTGCAAAACGATGACTCTGGTCAAACATTTTCAGATCAATTGCTGGCAATTGGAAACGGAAAGCTCCCAGTACACTCAATTTCAGGATGTATACAACTACCTGCTGAATTCTGTAATTTAGTGACGTCCAAAAATGAATTGATTGAAAAAGTATTTCCGAATATTCTAAACAAATATAAAAATAATAAATGGGTAAGTGAAAGAGCGATTCTTGCACCCAAAAATATAGACGTCCACGAAATCAACAATATTGTTTTGACCAAGCTTCGAGACCAGGCTGTCTTTTACAAGTCAGTCGACACAGTTTTGGAACCAAATGAAGCGGTTAATTATCCATCTGAATTTTTAAATTCCGTGGATCTTTCAGGGCTTCCACCACACGTGCTACAACTAAAAATAGGCGTTCCAATAATACTGTTAAGAAATATCAACCCATCAAAGCTTTGCAATGGCACGCGACTTGCCTAAAAAAAAACAATGGAAAACTTAATAGAGGCCACAATCTTGACAGGGCCTTTTGAAGGTGAGGCTGTTCTTATTCCTCGCATTCCCATGATTCCAACGGATCTTCCTTTTCAATTTAAAAGATTGCAATTCCCAATTCGATTAGTATTTGCAATCACCATCAACAAAGCTTAAGGTCAATCATTAGAAAAATGTGGTATAGATCTTAATACTGATTGTTTTTCCCATGGACAAGTGTACGTTGCATGTTCGAGGGTCGGTAAACCTGACAATCCATTTATATGCAGCGACAATTGGACAGCGAAGAATGTTGTATATTCGCAAGTTTTACGCAGTTGATTTGTACTGTATCTATCTATCTATCTATCTATATAAAAACGACTCTATTTAACAGAACCCGCTTTTAATTAATTCCATTTCCAACTCTACCCATTTAACTGAACCCTCATGTAGCCTGGCCCCTCTCCAACTCAACCTACGTGTAACTCTCCATTTGACTGGCCGCCGTTTAACTGAACTCCCGTTCAACTGGGTCCCGTAAAACTCAGTCTACGTGTGACTCAAACCCATTTAAGTCAGCTGGTTTGACTGAGCCCCCGTACAACTCAATCCTATTTAACCAAACCCTCATTCAACTGGAGCCCCATTTAAATGAACCCACTTTAGACTTAGCCATTATGTGACTCACCCATATTTAAGCTAAGCATGGTTTTACTGAACTTAACCCAAGACCTATGAATAAGTTTGAACTAGTACTGATTTATAGCTGAAAATTCTTCTTGTATCGTCAGCAGTTTCGTAAGTTATATTACCCATTTAGGCAAAATAACTAAGACCAAAGACGAAGAGCCGGCAGTGGCACGATTACAACAAATTTCTGTCACTGACAGCCAATTAAAATGCTTTTCTGTCAGGGTGCTGCTTTTTTGCATCTTTTTGTGCGTGACAAAATTAATATTTATTCCATTCAATTTGGACTAAATTCAGTTTCTATCTAAATGACCAGATTTTGATTTCTTTCTCCTTACTTGGTAAAATATTATGGTTATTTTGTTTTGTTCTTTGGAGTAGGGGGGGTCGTCAATTTTGGGGCTCGGCTCTAAGGTAAGGAGTAGCTTCTCAATTTCCTTAATTAAAAATATTTTAACGGTCGCAAATGTTATATTAGTAATCAGTTTTGAATGGTTAACGAACCGTCTTTTTATGGGAGTTTTGGGTGAAGTACCCCTTTGAATTTAGGACTATTTTGAACAAAATGACTATTTAAATTTTTTTCATAAGATTCATTTTAGAAAAATGGACATTGGAGGGGGCCTTGTTAATTTTTTATCATTTTCTATTCTTAAAAATGGCGCAATAAATTTCGATCTCCGATAGAATGACCGTCTTCCAAAGTGTATACGACCACTCCCTCCATAGAAGCTTTATATAATAAGCAATGGGCTGATATTATAACTTGCAGCTTTTTTCCCGAGGGCCGGATGGAGGGGAGGTAGGGGGGCTCAAACCCGGAACCATAGCTATTTGACATTGACTTTTAAAAATGGATACAACACTTCCAATTTAAATCGGTGGAGGCTTTTCCGAAGTCAATATAATTACCCCTTCGTTAAAAACTTTATAAAAAAACAATGGACAGCCTGAAAAGGCTTACAGCTGTGCCCTGGGGGCAGTGGGAGGTTTTGTCACCCCCCCCCGAAGAATAACTTCATTAGTTACTTCACCTCTTAATAGCCCATAATACCCATCTCAAAAATTTGATTGGATGCGTTTGGGGAAAGAGGGTGTGGAAAGGGGGACGGGGGGGGGGGGGTTGGGCTTGATACCGTCCATCCGCGTTCGACTCTAAGAAAAGATACTGGTAATTCTTATTTCCAATTGAATGAGTCGCCTCTAAAGTTTTAAAGCTACTCCTTGCATATGAAGTGCCTCTAGAGAAAAAATTGGACGCTTATAGCCTTGGGGCTAGTGGGGGAGGCTAATCGTCATCGGATCACTTTTGACTCTTAAAAAAGGAACCAGAACTTTCAATTTCTAATCATTTTTAAAACAGTTTTCTTTATTTTGCAATGAAGTGATGCTATTAAGCGTTAGGGTTTTCTTTTTATATTCATTAAATTAATCATTAAATTAACGTGAATTATATATCTTCTGGTTCCCGAATCATCAACCAAAAAAAATCGGAAAAGAACGCACAGACAAATTAGAGATTAAATTAGAATTTCCTCCTCAACGCCCCGCTCTTTACGCTAAAAGTTTCTTACTGTTTTAAAAATAGAGTTAAGAGAAAGAGTCAAACTTTAGCGTAAAGAGCGAGGCGTTGAGGAGGAAAAGCCCCTTTCTTATACGGATTAATTGCTGTTCATTTTAAGTTTTAATGTTGCTCCTTACTTTCATTTAAAAAACTTTTTTTTATTTATTTATTATAAGAAGTGGTTTCAATTAATGAAAATGTAGGGGAATTCTTCCAAAGTGTTTTTTCCAAATCCTAGGGTATCCAACTGGTGATATTTTTTTCTTTACACACTTTTAATGGAAAATACAAAAGAAAGACGCTTTTCAATTGAAAATATATCCCAATTTTTTTTCCAAACTCTAGAGGGTTATTATTTAGTTCAAGTTACCAAATATTTTTGGAATTTTAAGCGAGCTATTGCTAAGCTTTTTAAAGTGTATCTTTGGGCATTATAAGTAATTTTTTAAAATCGCAAATTTGGGTGTGGAAATTCTAATGTTTCTGCTTCAGATAAAAAAAGATATTAATGAATTATAAATTTTAAGGCTAATGCTAAAGTCTGAAAATAATCTTGTTAGATCGTTCTGATATGGTTTTTTACCCTTTTTATTAGCGAATCAGCAGTATTGCTAGCTCAGTTGTGACATCGACCTTACAGAATAATTCTCACCAGAAAAAAAATGTATTCTAATGTAAGTTGGGGAAGAATTTGTCAGGTAAAGACATAACTATGATTTTGGTTATGCCAATGACATAACTATAATTTCCAAAACTATTGCCAATAACTATAATGCCAAAGACATAATTATGCTTTTGGTTATGCTAATTGACTATCAAACCGGGTGAAGCAAAACTGACATGCTGGAATTAATTCTGGAATAGATCAGGAGGAGATTTAAAAAAAGTTTGAATATGGGGATTGTCTTTAAAAAAGAAAAAGAACAGTCTGTTTAACTCGTTGGAATAGGATAATTTGACTTCATTGTGAATATATTAACCGCATAATTACTCGATGTTTGGTAGAAGTAATATCTGAGACACCGTTCTATCGGTACTTGCAGACTTCATGACAGCCTTAACTCTATAACGAGAGGCAAATTTGTTTAAACATTTTTTTCTGTATTACGACAGCAAAGTCACATTGCTATTGTTGCGATATTTGACCATGTCAAATCCTCAATACAAGTTTTAATCAAAATAGAAACCAGTGTATCTTAAAATCTTTGAAAGCTTATATTTATATCATCTGTATTTTCAACAAAATTATTCCAGTCAATATTTAAAATCTCTTGTCTAAACTTTTCAAGATTAATCTGGTTAAGCACAGGGGATGCACTCATTTTAAATCTGAAACCTTGCTTTCGCAGTATAAAAAGTTTAAAACCTTCTGAAATCCCAAAATGGTCAGATACATCTGTTACAATAGCTCCCGGATCTGAAAAATTTAAATTAGAAAAAATATTGTCAAGAAGTTTTGACGTTAATGCTGTAACGCGCGTACAAATATTAATAGTAGGGAAAAAACTGTATGACATGCATAGCTGTAGAAAATTTCTAGGAGTATTCGAATTCATGTCAAGTAGGTCAATGCTGAAGTCCCCGAGCATGATAAAAGGGTGTGAACCAGTAAGTAATTTCTCCAATTGTTTCTAAAAAGATCCATGAAAGCAGATATGGACCCAGATGGCAGTCTATATAGTACTACAACGTAAACATCTTTTTGCTTAAGCCTAAGCTGAAGAATAAGTGGCTCTAATAAGATCTCTTGATATAGCATTAGTTCACTTCTTACCAAAACCTCAATATCACTCCGTATATACGCTCCAATTCCTCCGTGTTGTCTAATCTGACGATTCCTATTATAGAGTATATACCCTGGAATCTGTAAGACAGCCGAGTTCTGCTCATTAAGCCTTGTTTCCGTGAGACCGATAACCTGAAAAATAAAAAGTTCACATATCTCGCTAAATGGAATTTGGTAGTAAACATACTACCAAAATCGACATTAGACGCTTCCAAATTTTTAAGACGGCTGTTGCCTGGAGTATCACGATCACGACTAACCATAATCAGTCAAAACAGCTTATTGTATGTGTTTCCCGTTGTAACAACGAGATGGAAACGGATATTTGTGTCATTGATTTTGCGGAGTGCTCAAACGGATCGGTAGTTTCCATTTTCACCAAACTGGAAGAAACCTTGGAGTTTTTAAGAGTAAGTGAAGTGCCTTTATGGAATTGGGTAGGGTTCTGTAGTGATACCACGAACGTCATGATGGGTTGTAACTACTCAGTGGTGAATCTGATGTAGCTACCCTTGGGTATTAATAAAGAAGTTCAGTTCTCATTGCATTCATTTGTGCGCCTCATACGCCTTCAAGAAACTGAAGAAGACTCTAGAAGACCTGTGTCGTCATGTGCACAATCATTTCAATATAATTGATAAGCATACATATGTGATGAAGGAATTTCAAAGGTTTTTAGAGACTGTAGTCCACAAAATATTGACACCAGTTCAAACAAGATGACTTTCGCTACAGAACTGTGTCATCCAAATTCTAGAGCAGTGAAATGTCCTAACCCTGTATTTTACCAGTGCCCATTCTGAAGCTCCGACTCACGAGAGTGAGTTAGTTCTAATTGCCCTGAAAAATCTATTTACGAGGATCATCATGATGTTCGTGGACAACGCGCTGGGACTTTTGAACGACTTCAATACCCTTTTCCAGTCTCAGGCGCCTATTTTCTACCAACTGAAAATCGATTTCATTCAATTGGTAACTCAGTTGAAAAACCTTATGAATGCTCGCGCAGTAAGGAGCTGTACCAACATCATGAATACTGATGTTTGACATAGCCAGTTATGTAGATCTGCAAAAATTCCACCTCAGCGTAGATGCCGAAGCAGCAATGGCTGACCTTCTTGCGTCTAGTGATGGCGAAATGCCAATGCCGACGAAGTTGACAAGGTTTATTCAACCTAGAGAGAATTTTGCAAGGGAATCGAAATTAAATGATGATCCAAATTAAAAACCGCTTCTTTTTCGACACGGACATTTTAGCCCTCTCCGAACTGTTTGAACCTGTTTAGGCTCAGGATCTGAATCCTCCTAGCCTGACGCCATTTTTGACAAAATATAGCTTACCCTTTTGGTTCAAAAGTCTGATAGACAGAGAGTGAAGAGAGTAGAGCTCTTTAAGACAGCCAAATCGTGAAGATGCCAGTTCACTCTTTGGGCAATATTGGCCCAGAAATACTCTAACCACAAACCAAAGTTTGGTAACCTGAGGCTTGTCATTGAGAGCTTGCCCGCTCTACCGTTTTCAAACGTAATAGCGGAGAGATTGTTTAGTACTTTGAAGGACGTCAAAACAGACAAACCTAATTGCCTGTTGACAGTTACGATTAGTTCGACGCTTTAGACTAAACTTGGCATGAGGAGACTTAAGGTGACACCTCAGTTTCTGGTCGTAGATGGGAGCATGAGGCAGTTACGGAAAGTCATAGTTGCTTCCACAACCACTATTGAAGCTAGTGTCGCTATCTTAAAATCAGCTTTTTTAGCGCGAGCTCGTCTGGCCCCATAAAGAGATAATATCGTTGACGATCATGATTAGCTGCAGTGTGATACAGTGAAAATTCTGACTGTGATTCGTATTCATAATTCTTGTTCAAATTACGTGATCAAGTAGTTTTAGCTGCAGTGTGACATAGTGAAAAATTCCGCCTTAGTTCTGTGACTCGTATTTATAATTCTAGTTCTAATTATGTCAACAAGCAGTTTTACATGATTTTCAATAAAATCATTTTGTTTACATAAGTTTTGCATGAAAGAAACACTGTTCCTTGTTCCTGTAATCTTTTTATAGTACATCCGAAAACAAGACAGCCCAACGACGAAAATGCAAAGGCAAAAACTCTCTTAAAACGATTTCCCAGGTCCCTTCTTTGTTGATTGATTACAAACCGTTTTGTGAAGAAGTCTCGTCGGAAATGTGTTTTAGGATACTCTAAACCTTAATGACCTTGCTTTTCGTCGTCAACTCTTGCTTCGTCTCGTCATATTACATTCATAGCTGATATCGGAGGAATAATGAGTCTTCACCTTCTGGAATCTCGGTTCCCAGATTTCCGAAATGTTTTTTTATAATTTCTTCTGCAATACTTAAAAATTCCGGAAATCTGGAAGTTCAAAAGCCCCTTTTTTGGATTATTTTGATATTCTTTCGGACCGGTTCATGTTCCAGATGCAAGAAGAAGAAGACGTAAAAGAATAATCTGGAAGCCCAGATTCCGAAGGTCCGGGAGGCCAATATGATTCTTAAGACTCTAGAACATATTTTCATATTTTTCGATTTCTACTTTGTTCTTTTGCTCTATTATTGACATTTTTACCACCAATACAACTGATATGTGAGACAAAACAGCTGTTTGAAACCTCTAGATTTTTTCCTAGACTAAAAAAAAAACTCCCGATGATCCCCGACTTGTTTGGAGTCGTTACTGATTTTCAGAAAAAAAAGTGGAAGCACTGTATGGCTTACTCAGTTTTTGTTTAAAATAAAAATTCTAGGCGATTATTAGACCGCAAACAGGCTCCGAAAATAATGTCATCTATTTAAAAACTTTTGCTGTGTTTTATAGATGTCTTAAAATATTAAAGAATATTAATGGTAAGCTGTTAAATCTATATATTCGTAAACTTAAAAAGACAAGGGAGGTGTCCATAATAAGTTTAGTGGCCGAAAGGAGTAACCATCATCATCTAGAATTGTAGATTTTTGTGAAACTAAATTAAAAACACTACCAGAATCCGAGGGGAAAAATAACTATATATTTAAGCAGTCTGCTTCTTACCCATGTCATTGTAAATAATAAATAAAAGCACGAATATAGAAGTGCATATAATTATATTTCACAATAAAAAATGGGCAAGAAGTTCCTCTGATGTTTTGAAGGGCATCAGAAAAGAGGTTAGGAGGGATTTTAGCATACTTTCCCTGTACAGGACAAAAATACGCAATAAGTGCGCGAAATCGTAGCATCCAGAAAAATGTGGAAGACAATCAAAGTCAGAAGTTTCATGGTATATATACTATCATTGAAGTCTCTATAAAACCATAGCTTTGTTAAGTCACTGAATTAAGTTGAGCATAACAATCCTTCAATAGGTTAATTAAAACATAGAAGGGAGGCGGATTTTAAATGTTTTGTTTTTTTCAGTTTAATGATTTTTATGATGACAGTCTTATTAAAGATGATTTTATAGTAGAAGATGTCTTCTTCTACTACTATTGCTAGCCTACTAACCACTCTCTGCACCACCTAGCCCCCTGAGGCAATACAGATACGTGAAAAAACAATTAAATCCGTTGACCGTAAATTAACAGAGTGATAATGGACCGTTAATGTAAAATTATTGCATATTCGGACGTAAAAGGAGAATTGTTTCAGAACTATTCTTGCTTCTTTGCTTTAATGAAATAAAAAACAAGTCTTTTTTTCAACTGAAACTGAGGAGCAGCATTATGACTTATAACGAACAGAAAATAATCCGCATGTCAGGGAGGCTGCTCTTTCCTCAACCTTCGCTCATCAGGCTAAAGTCACGCTCTTCTCTATAAATAGATCATCCAAATTCAACGGCCAATGGGTTAGACTAGTCTTTCTTAAGGAATTGAGACAAATATTCAACTTTAGTGTAAAGAGCTAGGATTTAGGAAGGGGCAGCCCCCCTTTATATATGAAATGATTTTAATGTAATGGTTAATGGTTAATATGGTTAATTAATTATTGTACTGATTAATTTTAATGGTACAAAATTTTGTTGAATAAACTTTTTATTTAGCTTCGGACCGTTTTTAAGTCACACCAGCAAATTCTCCCTTCCCCCTGTGTAAAATTTACCTGAAAAATTCATTTTCATTAATGTATTTCATTATGACTTCCCAGAAATATCTCTTAATATTGCTTAAATTTATTACGTTTCTTGATAAAAAATTGTCCATTTTAGGTGGTTCTATGCAATACCCAAGTTTATTTTCCCTTGTTCAACGAAAAAGGTAATTACATAAAGCAAGATAATATAATAAGCAAGCAAGCAAGATAACAAAAGTAGCATAAAAATCAAATAATAAGGTTGTTTAATGCACAGGGGAATGTTTATGGTTCACAATTCTTTTTACGTTGTCGAAACTTCATTTTATTGCAAACTAGAAAGGTACTGTAACTTCCATAAAGGTGTTCTCTGATTGTTTTGTAGTTTAGGAAGGAGGTAGATACCTCAAAGATGCACATTAATGTCAAAAGATCTCAGCTCTTATTGAGTCATTAGATAAAAACAGAATAAGTTCTAAAACAGAGACAAGGGGATGGTGCAGGCAGAACTTTATCTATAAGCTCCAGGGCCATAACTGGGATTTCTGTTTGGGGCGAGGGATACAAAAGAAACTTCCTTGCAATTACTAGCTTATCAATGACGGATGTTAAATAGCCCTGTCTTAGGAAATTTTTTAATTCAAATATTAATTGCTCGACTTGGCCCTTCACTGCTTGTTTTAGGTCCCCCATCATGAAAAAGCACATTGTGTTTTAGCATAGCTATTACTGACGTGTCTATTTTTTTAATCACTAGCTGACTACTGGATATTTGTAGAGAGATGGTTAGCGGCTCGTTCGAAAGTTAACACTTAAATCTATTGCTTTTTGATAAATTAAGCCAAATAGAAGTATCATATGGCACCCAAAACGGTACTTTTTAAAACAATCTCTGAAATCGACGGAAGCAGGGGGGCTTCCTTGGCGGGGAGGGGGGTTTCCCCCTCCTCTCCCAGTAATTTGGTGAAAAATTATTATGTATCCCTGGCCTCTTGACTATCCAAATGTGGACCCCTTTTATCCCCCAGTAAAAAATGTTAGAGCTACAGCCCCTGAATGGGAGTAAGAGGGCTGCTAGACCCTTTTTTAGAAAGGTCTTGTCAACAGAAATTTTTGGTATGAATATTATTTTGATTTGCAGCTTAGAAAAAGTACTAGTTACGCCTTACGACACTAAACCTAATTATCTCATTAACGAATGAAGTTAAAAAGTTGGAAAAAGCTATTGATAGCAAATCAAATTATGATTGAGATCTACCAGGCCTATTCTCTTCCTCTTATTTACCTTTGTGCTAAATCTGAATCTATCAATTTGTAATTTTTGATGCCATCTCTGGGGTGGGTTGAGCTTGAAGGCTGGCTACATCTTTTTGAAGAGGTCTTGTTAATGGAACTCTACCACAAACAGAAGCTTTCGTCAATGATCTTAAAGTTTTTCCACTTTTTTTCTGAGTGATTTCCGTTAGGTTTAGTGACCAAGAGAAAGAGAGAAAGATAGGCAGTTTGTCCGAGTCATATCTACCTTGGCTGCGACAGTTTTCTAGGGATTGGAGAGGCATAGATGAAAGTAGAGTAAAATGGAATCGAACCTACTTTAAACTTCCTCACAGAGTTTCATGACAAAATCGTAACATCGTCTCTTGAGTTTTGCTTTCTGTTCTCCACAAGTTGTTTAGCATTGAAAATCTGCCCCAAAATCCGCATTTTTGATTTTTTTTTGTTTTTTTTGTTCCAAGTCTATAACAAGTTCCTTTGAAAAATAAGTAAAATTCTTCAAATATTGATCTTTTCCATCTAGAACTGTTGCTTTGATGACCCCCAAAGATATCTCTTTACAAAAAGATCTTGGGATTTAGAAAACCTAGCTTCAGTTTAATTTTTAGCTAACTTGGAATTTCAGGTCTAGCTTGTCGCAACCACAACCGAAAAGACTATCCTCCAACCTTTTCTGCTCCCTTTACAAATTAGTTAAAAAATTTCAAGGGATATATAGAGTCTGAAGAGTTTTGCTAACTTTGTCCAAAGAACTTGCTATGAAAACATTTGCAGTACTTAAATATGGCAATTAACATCAAATCAGATGATAAGCTTAATTCATTCCTATCTTATATTTCAACTGTTCATAAACACACAAGGAATAGGGTTTCCAAAGATTTCAGGGGTCATCCCTACTGCCCTCTCTAATGTACACTACTGCATAAAAATTATCAGATTTTTTTTCTATTTACTGCAGTAGTGACTTCAATCATGTCTCCACGAAGCTATATGAGATGCCTTTTGAATTTAATAAGCCTAAAAGCATTCATCTTATATTTATTGACTCACAGGTATAACTATAACCTGACTATAGTACGATCATCATTAGCTAATTCTTATTCTTGCATGATCTATGATTGGGAGCGCTAATCCTAGGTATTGCTGTTTAGGTATTTAATCAGATGAAGGTGCACATTTGGAGCTCCTGATAAAACAACTAATTTCTGTCTACATATAATTCATTGGATTCTAAAAGTACAGAGGCAGTACCCCATAGACCTAATCTATAAGCAATTGATTCCTTACTCTAGGGCCTGGTAACCTTGAGCAGTTCAACCTTTACTGCAAGGATCCCTAATCCTAATCTTTATCTTAAATCTATCTTAAATCGATCTTTTTATCTTAAACTATTAATCGATTTTTTAATTTTTTAGCTCAGGTTTCTTTTGGCATCCAGCGGTCACCTACAGTTCAAGACACATTATAAAGATATTGTAGTTGAAGCAGATTCAAGCCCAAAAATAGCGAAATTTGAAGCATCTTAGCCCAAAAAACCGCTACATGGGTTTTTAGTCACTTGGCCCACGAAACTGAAAATTTAGTAGCCCAATTGGCGGTAAATAGCCCAACTTGGCAACGCATATTAGTAAATGCCTAAAAAACAACTGAAACAAAAAGAACTAATTTTATAATTTCTTCCCACATCTCCTTCTCGTTTAAGAGTATTCACCGTCTAGTGATAAAATTATAAGTCAGTTATCCATTTATAATCACATATTGTGCTGAACTAATAAGACGTCTAACCGTTTGGACAGCTGGGAGTTTAGACAGCTAAGAGTTTGGCTATCTGTTTGGAGTTTAAGTCTTAGAATAATTACGTATAGTATATGTTATTGGTAAGAATACAGACCTTTCTTGGGGGAGGGGATGGTGGTGGTGATTTTTCTGAATTTCCAGTCAACTAGTAAAACACTGAGAGAGAGAAATATATTATGAGTAATAAGCAACAGCTTCAGTTTAACAGCCACTTTAGCATGTAAAAACTTGTTAGGGGACGGGGAATCAGAAAGATAAATAAATCAAACAATGAAGAATATGAATGTAAAATACCGTGTCAAGTAAAAATGAAAAGAACGCATAGTACTGGAACAAAATCAGTGAACGTGAGGAGGGGTTTAGTTTATCCATCCAACCAACAAGCTGGCAACCATGATTGGATTCCCTGATTATAAAGTATTTTTGGATCCATATTTACTACTGTTAATGCAAACATATCCCCCTTTAACAGAATTAATTTTGCATACCCGAGTATTGTAAATTAACTCTTGAATATTCTATGGAATAGATTTACGCACCTATCCTTTGCAACCCTGTTCTGCAGTTGTGGTATCATATATCGGTAACAGCAGCGACATGTTTCTCCAAACATGACACACATTTCATAGCACGCAATTGAGGAAGCTTCCTGAAACCTTCAGAGCCATAATTTTAGACATTACTTGGTTTTCAGATACATCTGTCACTGCATGAACGTGAAGGCAGGGTCAAGATGCTCGTGTGGTTTGTATCACGAAGTATGTGGGTTCAAAATCTTCAATGGAGAGTATAAGACTTTCGATACTGTGTATTACATGTACTCTGCCCAGTGTTGCCATATGTAGCATAATTATGCTGCATGTAGCATAATTAGGAACCAAAAGTATCTAAGCATAATCCTTGCCAAGACAGTATAATTGTAGCATAATCTAAGAAAATTTAGAGACACTCACAATAACGTCACATCCAAAATAATGTCACATCAAACGAACACCGGAGATGGTCTTTCGAATATTCTGATAAAACTGAATTTAATGACCTCTATAGAAATATAAAGCATTGGTATTTATTGTTAATATAGAGGATAGTCAAGCTTTTACTTTGCCATATCTAAAAATGAAGCAAGTGATGAAGAAATTTTTCCTGTTTATTTTGAACTTTGTGCTTGTCAAGCCTGTAGGAAAGCTTTGCCAGTGATCATGAACAGCAGTAGAGTCATCAAGAGTGGGATAAAAAATATTGTAATGTCATTCCAAAATACTGGTTACCATGCGAAGCATATTATGCAAATGAATTATTTCTGATAAAAACATAATTAGTTTGCCTCTGTATAGTAGCTTGTATCTCCCCGTCTTAAATTAAGCTAAAGTTAATTTTAAATCAAAAAAATGAATCAACAATATGCAGTGTTTCAGCCATCCACTTTGTACCTAGTCTGAAGAAGAAAATCTGCCTCATAAAGGCAAAAGAGAGAAAAAAAGAAATGCCAAAATCTAATTGAGAGAAGAGGAGATCTCTTACATTTTGTTTTAAATTCAGTTTCAAATTTAACTATGTCAGGTAGCTTGAACTCTCATCTTCCGATCTAATGAACAACCTCCAAAGTCTTGTGACCTTGGTGTGGAGGTCTGGATGGGGAGGTGGCACCCTGTCTATAGGGATTAAATTCTGCCTAATTTAGGGTTTTATGCTGCTCATTGATTTCATAATAATAGCGTAAACTAGAAATAATAGTTTCTTTTTAAAGTTTCTTTTGTATCCCTCCCTTCAAACAAAAATCCTGGTTATGGCCCTGGAGCTTATAAATGAAGTTTTGTCTGCGCCATCCCCTTGTCTCTCTTTTAGAACGAATTCCGTTTTATCTGATAGTTCAATAAGAGTTGAGATTTTTTATCATTAAACCGCGCCTTTTGAGGTATCTACCTTCATCCCAAACTGTAAAACAATCAGACAACACCATTACGGAAGTTTAAGTACCTTTCTAGCTTGCAGCGAAATGAAGTCTTAACATAAAAAAAAATGAACCAAGATCCTGTCCATGTACATGAATGAACCTTATTATTTATTTTCTATGGTATTTATCCTCTTGCTTTATATTATCGTTGACTCGAAGCTAAAGTCACGCTCTTCTCTATAAATACATCATTCAAATTCAACGGCCCTTGTGTGCGGATATTCTTTCTTAAGGAGTTGTGAAAAATAATCAACTTTAGCGTAAAGAGCAAGGGTTTAGGAAGGACATTTATATATGATATAATTTATGTTCGTTTTAAATTTTAATGTAACTACTTATTTTCTATTGAATTATTTTCTTTTTATTTTTTTTGACCATGTTTTAAATCATGCCAAGAAACCCCCCCCCCCCCCTGTGTAAAATTTACCCTGGAAAATTATCCCCAGAAGCTTTCCTAACAAGAACAATTCTTCCTGGGTATAATACCCTCTACAGAAAATGCTCCCTCCAAAAAAAACGAATTTTTTCCAATAATAATTTCCATATGTGAACAATGGGCAAATTGCGTAACATGAAGCTCTATTCCCAGGGACTATGAGGGGAAGGGGGGGAATCTCGTCCCCAAAGGCATGGTTATTGAAGTGTCAATTGCTTATATTAAAGTTTTGATGAGATGACTTAGCCCTAAAATATTTTTGGTCACTTAAAAAGGGAACTAGAACTTTTTTTCCGATCAAACGATCACTCTGTCGATCTTCTAGGATCGCTCGTTCGGTATGACCACATCTGAAAAAAATAAAATAAATATGCATCCATGATCTTTCTTCTGGCTAAAATGCAAAAGTTTAACGGCTCCCAACAATCCCAAATGCGGCTATTCAAGTTAGTCCTACTACTGTATTTGCGTCTTCTTTAATCAAGTAACGGCTAGTGATCATTTCAGCGACACTACAAAAAAAATCGCTGACCTTTTAAAAATAAAAATAGTTTTTATTTTTTTAGCTCAAATTGTACGGAATTGAATGAACTTTCCTTTCGAATATGAAAAAAAAAGTTTGTTACGTTGAAGAAATTTCGAGTTTTTAGCCTTTCTTTGAAATATTCGTCGAATTTCACAGGATTAATTTTGAAACTGCAGTAAATAGAGAAAAAAATAGTGTTTATTTTTCAAATTAAAAATCATATTCTTGTAGATCTAAATATTTTCTTTGGACTCATGTAACATTACGCCGGATTCCTCTACCGAATAACTCGCAAAAAAATCCTGAATCGTCACACTTAATTATAGGCTAAATTTTGCATTTTTGGCCTATATCTCAGAAACACCCAAACAGCAAACATACGCCCTACGACATTCGTTTTCAGCATGGCTGACTATCCTTGGATCCGTCCACAGCATTTTTGTACCTTTCGGCATGGGTTGGTGTACGATACAGAATCTGGCGCCTTAACTATAACATACTCATTTTCAGTCTAGAGCCTTGCTGCCTCGGGAAACAAACTTTGAAACTTGCCGAAATCCCAAAATGGTTAGAAACATCAGTAACAATAAGCCCTGGGTCTGAAAATTTTGAATTAGAAAAAATATTATCAAGTAGCTTTGCAGTTAAAGTGGTCACACGCTTACAAATGTTAATAGTGGAAAATAAACGATATGACATGCAAAGCTGTAGGAAGTCTATAGGAGTATTCAAATTCATATCATTAAGGTCAATATCAAAATAACAAGCATGAAGAATGGGTGCGAACCAATAGGTAGTATCCAACTGTTCCTCGAAAATATCCATAAAGGCTGGTAGAGACCCAGATGGTAGTCTATATAGTACGACAACATAAACATCTTTTGCTTAATCCTAAGCTGGTGGATAAGTGGCTCAAATAACATCTCGTGATACAGCACTAGATCACTTCTTACCAAAACCTTGATATCGCTCCGTATATAAGCTCCAATTCCTCCATGTTGTCGAAGCTGACGATTCCTACGATAAAGTGTATACCCTGTAATATCCAAGAGAGCAGAGTTGTGCTCATTTAGCCATGTTTCTGTGAGATCTATAGCCTTAAAAATGGAAAGTTCACATATCTCGCTTAAAAAATTAAAAGATGATTTCAAACCCTGGCAGTTAAGGTGGAAAATTCTGAAATCTTCAGAATCACCACCACTATACCCGAACGTCAAACCATCTTTAAATAGGTACTTAGAATTACAAGAAATATATTGACCAGCAATCCCAATATCACAATTCCGGTGGAGCTGCTCCGTAAATATACTACCAAAATCCACAAATGAAGCTTACAAATTCTTAAGACGGCTGTTACCCAAGGTGCCATGATCACCATCAACTATATTTATACAGTTTTACAACAAAGTAATATGGCCTCATCTCCACAACAACAACAAAAAACAGAACAGAATAAAAAAACGACTAATCAAGAACAAAATAGAATATAACAAACAACAAAAGAATTTCACTTTCCATCTTGGAAAAAAACAAACGAAAAAAGAAACAGGCCTTATTTGGTTTGCCCGTAACGAATCCATACACAAGTCACCAAATACAACGGTTACTAATTTCCTTAACCACACAACCATAACTGTTGCGACAAAATAGAAAGTTTTATTTTTTATTATTTTTTTTAAGTAGTTTTTTAAATAACAAATAAACACTCACTCATCACTAATAAAAACAGACTTATAAACACCGAACTCTTTCCCTTTTAATTTTTTCGCATTGCTTAGAATCAAGAAACGCGCCTAGACACTGTCCACTATAATTTTATTAAAATTCTTGGAACAGTCAACCACAGTAAATGGTGGCAACTTGTCAGTTGGGAGTGACCAACCTACAATCACCTCGGAAACCCGAGATGCAGCCTCATTCAAGCAGACATCATTAAGGACCCAAAAAAGCAAATTGTGCAACTTGTCCCGATTTTCGTCAACAAGAGACTGGGACACAACCACATTTATTTCCTCATTGCATTTCTTAATCAACTGTGACTGGGCTTTCATAAAATTTTGCAGAGCTAGAAGTCCCGATTTCGCTGTTGCAATTTCATATTCCGTTGCACTACATTTATTTTCTAGCACCATAACACGACTGGTAACTGTACCCAAATCATTCTGAATTTCAAGTACTAATGGTTTCCATTTTCACATTAATATATTAGACCATTTCTAAAATTTTAATGACATTCTCTGCATTCGTTTTCTGGCAGTCCGCATTGACACTCGTATCCGAATTACTAGTAGAATTCATAACCGGATCCGATGACTCAGTCTCTCTCCAGTTGTGGTTGGGTCTGGCTTTCTATCTCATTCTAACTTTATCAAAATAATTTAAGTCATAATATATAGTAAGTAAGTAAATAAGTAAAATCAGTAAAATAAGCAAAATAAGTAAGTAAATAATATAAGTACCTTTACAAAAACTTATTTTTTACCCACGCTAGTTTACAGCGTGCAGTTTGCATAAACCGTTAAAAAGGCACGGCTAACACCACATCCAGATTCCTCAGGATCTATCTCGAACGTATAACTCATTCCTTTGTATCCAAGATAATATTGTAACAATTATTTTAAGCAATTATCACTATATTATTCGCAAAGTCTACAACATAACATAGAAACCGTTGCATCAGGGCAAAAGCAGTCAGACAAGTTTATCCATTGACTGCCAAATGTGAACTGATATCAAATGGCATGGATAAAATCAAATAACTGGCTAAAATCAAATTTCTAACTGTTAGAATATGATTTTGGTAGCACTCCGCTATTTTAAGACTGTCATACCTCTTTCACTTATTAAAGAAACCGTGTAGCCGCGTGTAGCATACTGTCAGTAAATCAAGAAGGAAAAGCTAGGAAATTACAAATTCAATTATTGAAGTAGCTTATTTACAAAGCGCGTATCGTATCAACGTATGCAACAGAACGCTTCCTCAGTTTCCAATAGCTTCCTCGCTGTAATATAACACAGTACTAACTCCCGGTATAAATAAATCACGGGAATCAACCGTCGAACACCCAAAAATTCGTTTTTGACGGAAAAATCCATCAAAGTAGAAACACTGTGCTAAATATTCAAAATTTCACTTCCATTCGACTTATTAACCTTGATTCCGACGGAAAAATCCGTCTAAGTGGAAACACTGGGCTAGATATTCAGATTTGACTTATAAACCTTAACTGCGTTTTTGAAAAAAATACCGAAACTATACTAATAGCGATAAAAACTATAATATGACAATTAGATCAGAGCCACGAGTAGAGACCCTCTGTCAACCAGATCTCAATATGGGCTCTTCAAAACTTATTCTGAAGATCTACTGAAGGACACTCTTCGTACTTCACCACACATTCTTTTTGAATCAGTGTATTTACTCTAGATAACATTTGCCTAACAAATAAACCTTAAAAACAAATTAAATTTCTTCACAAAAATTATCAAACCTTCTATATTTAACATTTTGTCTGTTCATAAAATGGAAGTACAATCCAGAACATACCTTAAGAGCTCTAATAATTAATCAAATAATAATTAAATGATATTGTCAAAATTTTAAGTGAAAATTTAGTAGAAAAATAAGATGGTTTTCTTATACTCTATGGTTAATGTTCCCGGATCTATTATATAAGATCTAAAATGCCACTGAAACAGTTACAATGTGTAAAATTTGAAATAAAAACCAGGAAGGTGGCTATGCGCATATTGTTCAAAATCTAGAGGCAATTTTTTCCAGCATTGTTTCTCAAGTTGTTTTGTTTATCCATTAATTATAACAAAAAAGATGGAGTTTCAAACCCTTGCTACTGAACCCTCGTGCGTATGACCCGAGGTGCAACTGAAACCCCGTATTAATGCATTCTGTGTAACTGAGTCCCATTCCAACCGAACCTTCGTGCAACTGAACCTTCACGTAATTCAACTCCCGTTAATTGAGCCATCATGCAGCTGAAACCCATGAAAACTAACTCTCGTGCATGTCAAACCTTAATGAACTTAATTTCCGTGCAACTCAACCACAACCAGCTCAACCTTTATTCAACTCCACCTCCGTGTAATTCTATACTTGTACAACTCAACCCCAATTTGTTTATAGCCTAATACTACTTACAATCTGCACAATCCAGCCGTGAATTAGCTTTCTTTTTTATTTATATAAGAAACAAAAATATAAACTGTTACAGATATAAATCACTACGCTAGGGAAAAATTTTAATTTTCCTAACGCTTTACGATTTTGCTAACACTTTCCTAAAGGCATCCTAAATTAACAGTAATGATAAAAAAACGCATAAATGTTCCTAGAAGGAATCCCACACAAATAATCAAAAAAGAAAAAAGACAAAAGACATTAATTTGGATGGGTGTAATTCAGTCCTTATTCAACTCAACTTTCGTTTAACTCAAACCTGTCTGATTCAACCCCTATTCAAATCAAACACAATCAGCCCAACCCTCCTCAAATCAATATTATAACTATAAAATTTAGGTCAGTCTGTTTTATCTTATTTGACAAAAGCTGACTCGAAAAAATTGTCATTATTTGTTGGTTAATTCTTTTTTTTCTTTTCTTTTATGCTGCTTATGCTGGCCAAAATCTTAAAGATACATAAAAAACTGTATAATAAAAAAAACTTGTCGTTATTGTCAATTCTGAAATAATAGCTATTACAAAAGTTAATGCTAAAAGTTTCTGTAGAAAGTTTTTTGTGAACTTAAATGAACTGGAAGCACAGATTAGTATCCCCTTTTCTGTTTTTCAGTACTGATAGGGCACTAGAATTTTGCAGGAAGCTATTTATTTTATTTGAAATGCAATGTTTAAATTTATATACTTTCCATAATTCCTCATGACAACTAAATCATAAAATGTCTAATGCAACTGAAACCTAATTTCAGCGTAAATTCTGCACTATGAAGGCTTAAAACCATAAATTGTCTACTACCGAAATTTTTATAATCTAAAATAATCACACAGGTGCTTAAAATTCCCCTCTCGAATGCTATACCGAGTCAACTTTCCAAGTTGAAAGTAAATAAAACTTTTGAAAAAAAATACCAAATGAAAAAAATTGTTCGAATGCAAAGCTAATTCGCTAATGTATGGAGCTGTGTATTTCCATAAACTGCCGACTGATTTGATGTCACATAGCATACTTCACCTGAAATTTCTAAATAAAAAGACGGTTGGTTCACTATCGAAACCTGCTTACAAGTATAATAATCGCTACTGTCACAAAATTTTTTTATATTTGCTTTTTTCTTCAACAGCAACTTTTGAGCCTATCAACCTTAGGATTTTTCCCCAGGCCTCTCAATTGTTCTTCAAATTCTTTCTGACTTTTTTGTATTCCTAGACTAGACACTACATCCTATTAAAATTTAAGTCCCATCAGAATCAAAGCTATTTTGACTCTTATTATTAGATGTGAAACCCAAAATTAACGACCCTCGCTCCTCCAAAGAACAAACAAAATAGTTATAACAATTTACCAAGGACGGGGAAAGAAATCAAAATCTAGTCATTTAGATGGAAACTATATTAAGTCCTACTTGAATGGAGTAAATGTTAACTTTGCCATGCACAAAAAGATCCATAAAGCATAACCTGAAAGAGAAGCATTTTTATTGGTAGCCAGTGACAGAAAGTTGCTACAATCGTGGCTCTGCCTGTGTTTTGTCTTTGGTCCAAGTTAGTTTACCTTGGCTAAATGGGTAAAATAAGTTAGATACTCCTAACGAAGCAAGAAGCAAATTTTGAGCTTTCAATCAATACTAGTTAAAACTTGTTCTTAGGCATTGGGTTAAGTTGAGTAAATCAAGGCTTATCTTAAATATGGGGAGTTATATAAGGGTTATGTCAAAATAGGGTTGAATTAAACCGGGGTTCAGTTGAATGAGGGCTTAGTTAAACAGGGTTGAGCTGTAAGAGGGCTGTCAAACGAGTGCTGAGTTAAATTGGTTTGAGTTGCACGTGGGCTGAGTTTCCTGGTAGCCTTTTGGACGGGGGTTCAATCAAACGTTGACTGTTCAAATGAGGCTGAGTTAAACGTGGGTTGAGATAAACAGGGGTCTACCCGCACGAAGGTTCAGTTAAATGAATTGAGTTGAACGTGGCTTCGGTGGAACTGGGGTTCAGTTAAATGTGGTTAAATTGTATGAAAGCTCAGTTATATGGTTTCAGTTTCACGCTCACCCTCTCAAATATCTTATTCATCCCCCAAGCGTGATTAAAAACAACCTCTACAATAAACTACCCACATAATATTCTCACTAGACAGCCCAGTTGAAATCGTAGCTGCTCTCTCCATACTTCTCCCACTTGATTAACCCTATAATGCCTTCTATTCCATTCACCCGATATTCCACATGAATCCGAAATTGCTTTAATCTGCCCAACCCAAAAACAATTTCTTATCTATAACAGATACTACCAATGCTTTTCTCTCTTACCTACGGTTTCCATTCTTACCACACTTTACAATATTTCACTATTCTTACTAACTTTCTGCTTCTTAATAACAAAATTCCAAAATCACCTTTGATGAATGAGATATTGAATCTCTCACTTGAACTTAACATCCTTTTTAATACTTTAACTGTGATCTTTTTAATCAAACACTCTTATACCCTCTCCCCTAACTTCTGCTCCATACCGTATTACTGATCTGTACTAACTCTCAAACACCCTCTTCTGTAACTTAATATCTGCAGAAGCAACTGATGTTTTAATCAGTCTTTCTCCAATCACAATTTTAATTTACAACAGATTTGACCGATTCAAGAGTTAGAAACTTTGCGAGTCCCTGGCTGGTCACTGGTTATCTTTGTTATTCATCAAGAGAAGTAAAGTGCATATCCCTCCTCCACTTCCTTCAACTTCCGTGCCTGTCATAGGAAGCGATTTAAACTAAGATTTTTGAAAGCTTTTTCGGAAAATTTGAAACGGTCCTCATTGACAAACATGAAAAAATCCTTTTCCTTACATGTGCAGAAGGGATATGTCCTCTGTTTGTTTTTAGTTATAACAAAAAAGGATCTTGAAAAATTTGGTGGACAAATTTCCTGTTACCCCTGCGGAAATATCCCCCTATGAAAAATATTCCTGGAAATTTTCCTTGCATTTCAATAGCGATTGCATTTTAATTTAAAGTGTCTTTGATCATTGTTTGGTTAAGAATATACAGAAAATCTTAACAATTCTTTGCAGCAATGTGGTAAAAACCTTATTTTAATTTAAACTTACCAAGGACACCAAATAAATCGGAAAAACTGATGCCTAGAGTATCAAAATAGCCTTCCCCCTTATATTTTCGTCAAGAAAAATAAAATCTCGAAAAAAGCAAAAACTTGAGGCTTTAAAACTTAAATCAACCAAAAGTTATTCTTTATATGAGGAATAACAACCCTTATCTTAATATCTACCGCCCTTTCTTTATTATTTTATAATTATTCTAAGCCTTTTCATTGAGATTAGTATAATTCATATAGTTAAACATATTCATTTACAACATACCATTCATATACAACTAGAAATAAATTTAATCACACTGTAATTAATACCAAAAAATTATGTACCCAATAACTGATTGTTCATAAGTTTTATGCTTTAATTCCCTAGTTCAAGCAACAATCCAATTCACCTCCTTGATAGTAGGAATAAATCACCTAAGCTATTGATAAGCTACTAGGGGATGCAATCCTTTGCAATTCTGGTCCGATAAGTAGGGGGGCCTCTAATTTTTTTGTGTTATTTATTTCTCAGCTTACGTGGCCAGCTACTTTTATATTATCCTTTGTTTTTAGTACCAGCAAGACACAGAAAATGTCAAAAGACCCGAAATGAGGTCATACCAGCCGGTTTCAGAAGGAATTTTGGCAAAAAAATAAGTTTAATTTCCAATACAGGCACATACTGGAGAGGAGGCTGGGTGTCAGCCACTGGAGGGACGATTTCACAAGTAGTACTAAGCTGAAACGTAAAATGAATGAGTAAAAGTAACTAGTCACATTTTCTAACGATATTCGTCAGTGAAAACCCAAAACCCAACAATATTACAATTCTAGTTGCCTTTTTAAGTAACCGAGGAATGGGAGGGTAACTAGGCCTCCGCCCCAGCTTCTTTTTTCTCAAAATCGTCCAATCAAAACTATGAGAGAGCCATTAAGCCTAAAATTAAATGAATATATAAATTTAGTTTTAATAATTCATGTGCAGAGAGCTAAAATCAAAAGACGCATTAATTCAAAAATTATCAGAAATTAAACTTAAAAATTTTTTTGGAACCGAAAGTAAAGAGCGACATTAAAACTTAAGACGAACAGAAATTACTCCGTATATGAAAGGTGCTGTTCCCTTCTCAAAGCCCCGCTCTTTACGCTAAAGTTTTTTACTGATTCAAGATGTAGAGTTGAGAGAAAGAGTCGAACTTTAGCGTAAAGAGCCGGGCGTTAAGGAGGGAACATCCCCTTGCATACGTGGAGTAAATTCTGTTCGTATTAAGTTTTAAGAACACTCCTTACTTTCATTTGAAAATATATGTTTTTTTTATTTAATTTTCCTAGACAGAGCACAATCTGTCAATGGCCAAAATCTGCCAGGTGGATCGAGATTTCTTTTAAAATCTGCTTTGTACGATATATATCAAATATTTTCCGACTATATTTTATAACCGCATTAATTTTTATGGGATTACAGGGCTGTGCATAGGACTAGGCGTAATAAAACTTTACAAATGTGCACACCATATAACTAATAGGTTTGAATGAAAACACCTAAAAGAGCACATTTCAGCGCCAAAATTGTCTAACTCTCTATGATCCTTGAAATAATTATAAAAAGAGGATAAGGAAGGAGTTAATCAGTCTTCTCCCATAATTTAGACTAAGCCTGGATATCTGGATATAGGTGCAGGGGATGACATACTCCTTCTTGTTGCAGATAAACATTTCATATATTTATTTTAAAGCTAAATCTTACGACTAGACATAAGTAAGGAACGAATAGGACTGTACATAAAATAAAGAGAGAAAGATGGGCTTATTAATATAAATAAACAAAATAAAACAAGTAAATGACCCGAAGCAAAGCTTGTTTGGGCTTAGAACCCCAGTACACATACTAATAAAACAATACGAAAAGGGAAGAGAAAAAGAAAAGAAAAGGGAAAAAAGTAAAAGAAATAAAAAAGAAAGAACAAATATTCAATTACTCTGCATTTCGATCGATACGGGATTACACTTCAAAAAAGACAAAAAAGACAAAACAAAAAGAAACTAAAACCTCTTCATCAGTATCGCCTAAAACATAACCAACATCTTGGCTCCACTTGAGGTCCTAGAGGTCCATCTCAGGTCTGGTCACCACTTGAGGTCCACTTGAGTCCTATGCACAGTCCTGTAATCCCATAAAAATTAATGTGGGTATGAACTATGGTCGGAAAAAAAACATATTGGTAAACAATTTTGAAAATATTTATGTAAAAACATGCTTTGATAAAAAGTAATAAGTTCTAGTAAAGGCAAGATTTTGCAATCTATATACCTCTTTTGTACCGAGTCTTTAAAACAAACACCGCATAACACTCCAAGCGGTTTGTTCTGCAAAAAATCGGATATGATGGAGATGAGAAGGAAATGTACTACCCCAAAAAGTAGAACAATATTGCAGATACGGATGAATTAAGGTGTAATACAGTGTTCGTAAAATATCTCTTGGAGCTTAAGACTAATATAATCTGTATGTTCTCTAAAAGTAAAATATTCATCAATTAAAACTCGAAGATATTTTGTAAAATTTTTTCATAAAATACTCATATCAGCAAAGTTAAGTCCATCTATCAAAGGGTATTAATTTATACTCCTACCATAATATAAAAAGCAATATTAGCTATAATTCAAATTTAACTTATTAATCTTCGGCCACTGTTCTACAGACTCCCGACAAGAACTAACACGAATCAACAGCTTAATTCCTGTTTTTGCTGCCACAGTTAAATGAGTGTCATCCGCAAATCTGGGATAGTTACTTTTTCCTCGTCACATCCAAAGTCAAGATTAAATGAAATCATATTAAAAGGTCTGCATAAATCATTTATAAAAACTAAAAATAACAGGGAATCAAGAACTGATCCTTGAGGTACTCCAAATTTAACATTACTGACTGAAGAAACATTATCCCCTAGTTGTACATATTGAGTTCTTTCTCTAAAAAACGAGGATAGCAATTCATGAAATGGTCCTCTTAGACCACAATTTTTTAACTTGGCAATGAGCATAAAATATTCAAGGCAGTCAAAAGATTTTACAATATCAAGAAAAAAAAGCATGCTCATAACAGGAGCTTTGTGCAATCCGGAGTCCATCTCGATCCGTGCGTGGTTTTTCATTATGGACGATTCGCTTCTATCAACATTTCTGTTACATTCTCATCCCGGAGTCTACGAGGTCAAAACATTCGGGAGGGGACCTACTCTTCATAAATTTATGATTTAGAATAAGTCTAGACACTATTAGACGGGGATCTTTCCTTTTAACATCAATAACACCACTCTTTTATGCTCAGGTATCTTGCATAGATCCTGCAAGGCTTCTGTTTACAAGTTCAAATTTCATTTATTTCCATGAAATAACAAAAATAATATCCCAAAGGGTTCAATGGCCCATTATTTGACGTCTATATATAATCAATAAGATTGACTGTCTTATCATAATGTATCTATCATGTTCACTTACGGCTAATTTTATGACCCAATAATGTATTGGTGATAACTTGATTATTTTACCTAAGAAATCGAGGCCACGAAAAGGAGATCTACACCACTGGTTTGGATCAGGATGCTTGGTGCCGTCATACTTACTTACTAACTAATGATAACTTTTAAAGTATGTTTGATACAGATACAGTATGTTAGCTTATACGTTATTCATCATTCTATATACGAAGATGTAGTGATTTGGCAAAAAAAAATTATTTTATGTATTCTGTTTTGTTAATTACAAAAGGGAGTAAATTTAAGACTTTCCTTCAGAATGAGCCTTTAAAGACCTCTAAATGATGTTCTAGTGCCCCACTAGTAGCGGAGAAGAAGAAAACGAAATAAAAGGAGGACACATCACCCTTGTTGCTAAAAAGTTTTGATTAGTAAATTTCTCAATATGCGAAAATAATACTAATAAATACTCGAAAAAACTACTTAAAATGAAGCCTATGTTAGCAATTAGCTTGTGCGGCTTTAATGATTGAGATCTTTTCCTTTCTTTAATGTAAAACTATCACTTTGAAACCAAAACCGATCAGAGATGATAGACCTAAAATAGCACATCTGAAATCGTAAATAAAGCTGCGATAACAGTTCAGCTGAGTTTGAAATAAGTTGTGTCACAATAATACCGTCAAGGTAACAAACCTTTGACTATAACTTTTGAAGAAACATCACAATATTAAATTTTTCAACAAGAATAACATATTTTTTGGCTTAGATTATTAGAAATGACCTTCTCAAATAAAAAAGAAAAGTGACTAGGCATAACCTAGTTCATTCTGGATAGAATACAAGTATTTTGATGATTCCACGGAATTCATGGGACAATATCAATTGGAAAAGCTACTTCGACTTTAGACGCAACAAGAATTCTGTTCCATTACCTGTGTCAAACAACTAAACGACCATACTTGTCTGTTGGAGCCACCATACTGAAGAAGAGAAGTTAGGCTAATCCTAATTAAATATACTCAAGTATAATGAAAAAAAAATACTTTGGCAACAAAACTATGGAAACTAAATCAGAAAATTATGGAAATCAGGCCGATCAAAACATATTAAATTAAATAGTTTCTAACCCAACCAAAATACCAACTAAAATGTTTTATTAAAATATATCTCAATTGTAGTGTATATGCACTCTCTCACGCTACACGAAAAGAAACCGTTTCTGTCAGATCTGCCCAAATCTGTTATTCTTTTTTGACTTCATAGGTGTACGTAAGAAAAGAAAATAATAGTCGCATTCTTTATTTTAATTTATTTAATGGTTATCAATGGTCATTTATTTTACAGGAGACTCCAGAAATTTCATCCACTGAAGAGGATGCTAAGAAGAAAATTTATGGAGCTTTACATATACCTTCAAACCATAGTCCTATTGTAGAGTGTACACCTTCTTCAACTAATCAGCCAAACCTCACAAACCTGTCTTATCATCAACCCTTAACTTTGATAAGTATTTCAGACCCCGATCATTCGCAGTGATTTAACACAAATGATGTTGCGAAAAAACAAATAAATGAAAATGCTTATGGACAAAAATTTCGAAATTTAATAAATGATGAATGGACTGGGCTTGGAAACTTTCACTGGAATAATAGATAAATAGTGTATGAATAATAAAGTGAATAATCACACTGGGTAAATTTGATTTTTCAATTGAAATAGGGTTGTTTCCTTTCGTTTCAAAACTGTCATAGCTTAAGCTGTCGTTTGCATCGATGTAGATAACTTCAAAGACCACATTGCCTTTCCATGACGAAAGTAAAACAGTTCAAAATAGGGATGAAACCTTTTAATTGACAGTGAACAGATATATAATTATTTAACTGGATATTTCGAAAACATATACAGTGTTCATCATCAGCAGTAAAACTGCTGATGATGTTTTATCAGCATGTTGATTCATCAGCAGTTAAATCAACAGTGATGAGCACTTTATTACGTGTTCGAAATATCCAGTTAAAAAATCTTATATCTTTTTACTGTCAATTAAAAGGTTTCATCCCTATTTTGAACTGTTTTACATTTGCATCTATAAATGGAACATCTCGTAAGGATTAAATTCTCGTCCTTTGATAAATTAAGGGACAAGTATTTAGTGACTGTAAAATTGTTAGGAGGAAAATAATGCCCGATATGGGTAATGCGACGAAGAGGAACTAGAATGGGTAATTCCAACGAGAGTGATAGGACTTGTAAAAAAATTCATTAAAGCTGTAATTTTAGTGAAACCTTATAATCTGTAAACAAATTTGTTTTTAGGACTAATACATACTTTTCTATATTTTCGGTTAATTAATTTTCAAGTTTTCGTCATATGTTTTAATTCTTTAAGACAGTGGTTCCAAGTGTTTTTCAAACCCCTTGAAAAAGATTTCTGTTGTGGAGTACCCCGTACAAAAATTTAATGAAAAAAGACAATGAAAACAACACTCTAACTTGGGTACATTTTCAAACTTTATTTCAAATTAACAGAACATTTTGCATTGTTAATTTTTTAATCCTTATGATCATTTATGAAGAGAAAACTTACTTGGTACATTTATTAACAGCAAAATGATTACTTCTTAATTAGATCTGAGCTTGGATTTTCTAACTGAGCTTTTTAAAATCTAGAGTAAATGTTGAAAAGTAGAGCATTGAATCTGGACCTACATCGAGTTCATTTCAATGTTCGTATCTCGTCGATGCATAAAATGAAAACGTTCTCTCAACTAGTATTGATCTATGGAAAGATAAAAGACACTTCAGGGCTTTACCACTGATACTTGAATGTTCTTTCTTTGTTTCTTCCCAGTGTTCAGTGAGATAGGCATGTTCTATGCTTACAATTTTAACAGGACTTAAATACTGCTAATAATCCTTAACAAAACTTTTCAACAAACTGGAGGCAAAATTTACCAAACAAATTGGAAAAAAAAGTTTCGATTATTCGTTGAAAACTAAATAATAATAATAATCATAATATGGGTAGTAAACTAAGGCGAACTAGAATGGGTAATGCCATCGAAAGTGTTGGAGAAAATAAACCCAGAAAAATTCATCAAAGAAACAGTGTACATAGAAAAATATATTGTCAGTGTCAGGTGATAAGATTTGTAAAAATATTCAACATAGCTGTAATTTCAATGAAAGCTCATTATCTGTAAACAAATTTGTTTTCTTAGGCCTAAGAACATGCTTTTAAGTTTTTGGTGCATTAATTTTCAGTTTTTCATCAAATTTGATGAAGCATTATCTTTAAAATGACAATTATCAAACATAACAGCTGACGGTGATTTCTGAGATCATAAAATGATCTAACAATTTATGAGGTTTCATACTTTTCCTCAGCTTCTGTGAAAACACAGAAAGAAAAAGTCCTAAGTTTCTTATTTTATCTGTAATCTTGGATATGTGCTTTCCCTGTTATTAAAACAAAGCTCATACTTAAGTTCCGGACAGGTAAAGCTTCTTTCCGCTTTCCAATTGATAACAGACAATGCTAGCTGACAGTTTATAAGAAATTTAATAATTTGGCTGCATATTCCGAAGCAAAGACTTAGACACAGGAAATTTATAGACATTGTTAGTGGGTCAAAAAGATCCTTAGAGCAGCAAACAAAAATGATTTACTGGTAGCAATGGGGACTAGGTTAAAAAAAATAGAAACCAGGTGAAAATTAGCCCATGACCCCAAACAGTTTAATAAGGCTAGTTATCCTTTGAAGTTGTAGTTGTCTTAGGGAATCAAAAGACTCTGATTGTCTTATCATTACAAATGGGATTTGTTGTCAAATTTAACTGATGAGCTTTACTTATTTATTTCTACTTTTCAGTGCTGCAACACCGATGACAATTATTAATGCCTTTAAGAATTTGCAATTTTGAAACAAACGAAAAAAAGCCTTTTTAGATTTCAAAATTTTGAGATTGTCTTTTTTTTTCAAAATAGTTTAATGGTTTTTAGCTAAGAATATACCTGAGATGGATCCCTGTGGGAGAATATTTATTTTTTATCCTTTTTATTTAAAAAGTGGTTTTTGGAGAATAAATGAAATTTTTTTGTCTCCCATTAGAGGTTAAAGAGGTCCTTAGGGCAGTAACACAAAATTATGAGTACTAAAATTTTTTACGAATAATCGCAACTTTTTTTTCTCCAATTTATTTAGTGAATTTTGTGTCCAATTTGTCCAAAAGTTTTATTTAGAATTATTAGCAGTCTTTAAGTCTGATTGTAAGCATAGACACTAGCCAATTAGCTCAGCTGTATCGGATCGGAGCTGTATCGAATCTACCAGATCTATCTAGTTCTTATGTTGCACCTTAAAAGTCTCTATCAGTGATTGTACTTCGTAGAGAAAATACCCTACAATGGTAGTTAACTTTTTTCGTTTCACCGGCTGAAATGTGATAACTGGAAAAATTCTTAGGTAAGAGTTTTTGGTTTGGAAAGAGGAAAAAGGCCTTTATACTAATAGATTTATACTAAATTTATACTTCTCCTTTATAGTAAAATTTATTACTAAATTTATACTAAATTATGACTTTATACTTATAAAGGATTTATACTAAACTTTCTCTTTGAGTTAACTCTTTGAGCAGCTTCCTCGGCTGTTTCTTCTGCCATTGTAGGATTTATACTGAAATTTCTCTTTGAATCGCCCCCTTATATACTTATAATGACGTCATATACAAAGCCTTATATACTTATAATGACGTCATATAAGGACAAACACACAAACATACAACTTATTTTATATATATACTAGCTGTTGGGGTGGCGCATGGCGTCGTCATTTGTGTCCCGGTGTCCCAGTCTGTAATTTCTCTTTGAGTGTCCCGGTCGTAATTTATATTCCCTGTGTCCCAGTGTTCCGGTTGTCTTTTGTGTCCCGGTGTCCTTGTCTGTAATTTTTCTTTGAGTGTCCCGGTCGTCATTTGTGTCCCGGTTGTCCATGGTAAAAACAATCCTGTTCAGATCTATACCTTATTATTCTAATGATTGCCCTTGAGCTTTGTTGACGGTGATTGCTAATCGAACATTCTCTGTGTCCCGGTCGTCATTTATGTATCCCCCTTGTGCTCCCCCGGCGTTCCCGTTGTAGTTGCGTCCCTGTGTCCCGGTCTTCATTTATATTCTCTGTGTCCCCGTCGTTATTTGTGTCCCTGTGTCCCAGTCTGTAATTTCTATTTGAGTGGTTTCTCATTGAGTTTCCCGGTCGTCATTTATATTCCCTGTGTCCCGGTGTCCCGGTCCGTAATATCTCTTTGAGTGGCCCGGTTGTCATTTCTATTCCCAGTGTCCTGGTCGTCATTTGTGTCCCGGTTGTCCATGGGAAAAACAATCCGTATTCAGATCTATACCTCATTAGTCTAATGATTGCCCTTGAGTTTTGTTCATGGTGATTGCTAATCGAACATTCTCTGTGTCCCGGTCGTCATTTATAAATCCCTCTGTGCCCCCCGGCGTCCCCGTTGTAGTTGTGTCCCTGTGTCCCGGTCGTCATTTATATTCCCTGTGTCCTGGACGTTATTTGTGTCCCTGTGTCCCAGTTTGTAATTTCTCTTTGAGTATCCCGGTCGTCATTTATATTCCCTGTGTCCCGGTTGTCATTTGTGTCCCGGTTACCCGGTCTGTAATTTCGCCAGTCAATAAACATGACTTGATTCGACAAACAACTTTGTGACGGGATAAGGCTCAATCCTTATAATGACGTCAGTTGATACAAAAACATGACGTCAGTCAATACACATACAAACAACTTATTTCTATATATAGAAATAAACTAGCATTTTCCATGCTAGTTTATTTAAGTATCCTTTTTGACTAAATTGCGGTTTTTGGTTTTGGAGTGGTTTTGGAAAAAAGCTTATACCAAGAAAAGGGATTTGGAATTTTGATCTGTCTAATCATACCTAGACACTTCATAGCATTTTTAGATATTAAAATGATGAGCTATTGAACTAAGTGTTCTAAAATTTGACAAATGCATGATAAGTTTGAAACTTAAATCCAATGGGACAATCACTTTGAAATTCCTCGGGCCAATTATCCAAAGGATTGGTCCTTTGAAATTGACCCTTCCTCTAACAAAGAGGGGCCAATAAAGGACAAGCTAATCTATTATATTAGCTTGAAACTTGTTAGCAAACCTTGTGTTAAGGGAATGTGAAATGCACAAAAATATTGATTTAGCTCAAAAAAAGACAGAAAAGTGCCTAAAATAGTTTTTCCCGCCCAAGCCAAATGAAAGGGACTGTATCAAAAACCTTGAAGGGGGCTCAGTCTACTGGAGAATTAAAATTCTAGTGTCTATTTTAAAGGCCAAAAGCTACAGAAGGACAATCAGTCTCCTTCTCGGTTCTTTTTCTGCTATCTGGCCCTATTCTAACCCCTATGATATCAAATATGTTCTATGATATCGAAATATGTTCTGTTCAGAAACTTTGAAATGTCTCATAAGTTTAACTTCATATATCGTTTCACCCCCACAGCCCCTTTATCTTATCCTGCTATGTTGAATCAACCCCCAGAAATACGGTCAAGGAAATAAAAAGTATAGCATATTTGCAAACTGGACAACTTTTAAGGAGATGTGAGAGTCATGGCTCTCTTTGGATACATGTGAATATTTCCTTGAGGTGATCAATATATTTATAAAGTAGATTTTGATTGATAAAATTTGATGGTGAGGCTTCACATACTAAGATCCTCGGAGCATCAGAGGTTGAAAATCTATAATTTGAAATAGAAAGTAAGGCGGTAAATACTGACTGCTTGCAGTAACAGCCTCGACCATAGCCAAAATGACAAGTCTCTCTGAATAGGTTGCCTTGCACACTCATCTGATCCCTCTACATATGCGCCTTAGGAGGAACGTGAACTGTGGCTATAGAATTTTCGTCATGGTTGTATATGTCACTTGCAGTTAAGGGAAGCTTTTCTAGAACCGGCTTCGGGTTTGAAAAGAACTGTCCAATGTTGACCCTGTTAAAGCTCGCTGCTTGTGGATTTGATAAAAGCTTGTGGGTTAAGGCTTGTGTAGTGATAGTTGTGGATATCAAGCACGAAAGCCTACCAGCCAGTCTATCCCTGCCTTTTTGGCATTACTTCAGTTTTGAGAATAATGTTAGTTCCTATTAATGTTAGTTACTGCCTTTAAGAATTTGCAATTTTGAAACAAACGAAACAAAGCCTTTTTAGAGTTCAAAATTTTGAGATTGTCTTTTTTTCAAAATAGTTTAATGGTTTTGAGCTAAGAATATACCTTAGATGGATCCCTGTGGGAAAATGTGGGAACAGGGATGGATCCCTGTGTGAGTACTAAAATTTTCGACGACTAATCGCAACTTTTTTTCTCCAATTTTTTTACTGAATTTTGTGTCCAATCTGTCCAAAAGTTTTATTTAGAATTATTAGCAGTCTTTAAGTCTAATTGTAAGCGTAGACACTAGCCAATTAGCTCAGCTGTATCGGATCGGAGCTGTATCGGATCTATCTAGTTTTTATGTTGCACCTTAAAAGTCTCTATCAGTGATTGTCCTTCGTAGAGAAAATGCCCTACAATGTTAGTTAACTTTTTTCGTTTCACCGGCGGAAATGCGATAACTGGAAAAATTCTTAGGTAAGAGTTTTTGGTTTGGAAAGAGGAAAAAGGCCCTTATACTTAAAGGATTTATACTAAATTTATACTTATCCTTTATAGTAAAATTTATTGCTAAATTTATACTACATTATCCTTTATACTTATAAAGGATTTATACTAAGCTTTCTCTTTGAGTTAACTCTTTGAGCAGCTTCCTCGGCTGTTTCTTCTGCCATTGTAGGATTTATACTGAAATTTCTCTTTGAATCGCCCTCCTATATACTTATAATGACGTCATACACAAAGCCTTATATACTTATAATGACGTCATATGCGGAAAAACACACAAACATACAACTTATTTTAAATATATACTACCTGTTGGGGTGGCAATTGGCGCCACCCCAACACCTAGTTGGTGGAGCGCTTCGCAGCACCCCCTCCCCAAAGCCCCGCCGTATGCGTAAGTCGTTATGCGCCATTCTAATTGTGTCCATATATATATATATATACATATATATATATATATATATATATATATATATATATATATATATATATATATATATATATATATATATATATATATATATATATATATATATATGTTTTTAACTACATAAAACTTGCGAATATACAACATTCTTCGCTGTTCCATTGTCTGTGCATATGAAGAGATTGTCAGGTTTACCGACTCTTGAACATGCAACATATAATTGTCCATGGGAAAAACAATCCATATTCAGAGTTATACCTCATTATTCTAATGATTACCCTTAAGCTTTGTTGATGGTGATTGTTAATCGAACATTCCCTGTGTCCCCGTCGTCATTTATACATCCCCTTGTGCCCCCCGGCGTGCCCGTTGTAGTTGTTTCCCTGTGTCCCGGTCGTCGCTTATATTCCCTGTGTCGGTCGTCATTTGTGTCCCGGTGTCTCAGTCTGTAATTTCTCTTTGAGTGTCCCGGTCGTCATTTATGTTCCCTGTGTCCCGGTGTTCTGGTTGTCATTTGTGTCCTGGTGTCCTGGTCTGTAATTTTTCTTTGAGTGTCCCGGTCGTCACTTATATTCCCTGTGTCCCGGTCGTCATTTGTGTCCCGGTTTTCATGGGAAAAACAATCCTGTTCAGATCTATACTTCATTATTCTAATGATTGCCCTTGAGCTCTGTTGATGGTGATTGCTAATCAAACATTCCCTGTGTCCCGGTCGTCATTTATATATGCCCCTCGTGCTCCCCGGCGTCCCCATTGTAGTTGCGTCCCTGTGTTCTGGTCTTCATTTATATTCCCTGTGTCCCCGTCGTTATTTGTGTTCCTGTGTCCCAGTCTGTAATTTCTATTTGAGTGGTTTCTCATTGAGTGTCCCGGTCGTCATTTATATTCCCTGTGTCCCGGTGTCGCGGTTTGTAATGTCTCTTTGAGTTTCTCGGTTGTCATTTATATTCCCTGTGTCCTGGTGGTCATTTGTGTCCCGGTTGTCCATGGGAAAAACAATCCTTATTCAGATCTATACCTCATTATTCTAATGATTGCCCTTGAGCTCTGCTCATGGTGATTGCTAATCGAACATTCTCAGTGTCCCGGTCATTATTTATATATCCCCGTTAGAATATTCTCAAATAACTTTACAATCGAATCATTTTTGGACGTCACTAAATTACGGAATTCAGCAGGCAGTTGTATGCGTCCTGAAATTGAGTCCACTGGGAGCTTTCCTTTTCCAATTGCCAGCAATTGATCTGAAAATATTTAACCAGAGTCATCGTTTTGCAATCGGACAAGCATGTTTATAGTTGATTTTAACTATAAACCTAACTATTATTATCTATAACTATTAACCTGCCAAAGGGTTTCGAATTTTCTCTCAAATCTCGCAATGATTACTCTAGAGCCTCAAGCGATTTTTTGTGTGACATTGTGCACTTGTCCCAAATAATAAGTTTGCATTGCTGCTATACTTTACCCATCCAAGATAATTTGGAAATATTGCATGTTGGAGTTTCTGTAGAATAAAAATTCAGAGGCAATTTCAAAACGGAATTAGCAGTTCTTCCACCAGGCAGCAACGTTGCGGCTATTCTGGAAGACGCAATTGCCAACGCTATGTCATTTTTGATCAAATTGATGCCAGAATCAATTTTATCACAAACGTTTTACCAGTACCACCCGGTGCATCTAAAAAGAAGATTTCTCCAACGCTATTATCGACACAATGCATTATCGTACCATAAATGTCTTTTTGCTCAGACGTTAACTTAGAAATATTATTTTTTTACATACGAAAATAGATCAATCGAATTGTAACTTTGTTCACTATCCCATTCTACATAAGTCGAAACATAAGCGTTACGATTAGGTGAAGGTATTCCCAAATCCTGAAGAGGTTTGTTTGCCATACATAAGCACAAACCTTCAATATTAACTAAAGTGTAGTTATAAATTTCTGATGTAAAATCAAAAGTCACATCTGACGTCTCTAAATTGACGTCTCTAAATACAGACTGGGACACCGGGACACAAATGACAACCAACACAGGGAATATAAACGACAACCGGGACACTAGGAAACAACTACAACGGGCACGCCGGGTGGCACAAGGGGATATATATGACGACGGGGACACAGGGAATGTTCGATCAACAATCACCATCAACAAAGCTCAAGGGTAATCATTAGAATAATGAGGTATAGCTCTGAATACGGAGTGTTTTTCCCATGGACTATTATATATTGCATGTTCAAGAGTCGGTAAACCTGACAATCTCTTCATATGCACAGACAATGGAACAGCGAAGAATGTTGTATATTCGCAAGTTTTATGTAGTTAAAAACATATATATATATATATATATATATATATATATATATATATATATATATATATATATATAATATATATATATATATATATATATATATATATATATATATATATATATATATATATACTAGCTGTTGGGGTGGCGCTTCACGCCAACCCAATTCCTAGTTGGTGGGGGGCGCTTCGCACCCCCCCTAAGCCCCCCGCGCGCGTAAGTCGTTACGCGCCATATTAGTTACGCGCCATTGTAGTTGTGTCCCTATGTTCCACCTGTGAATATAGATATATATATATATATATATATATATATATATATATATATATATATATATATATATATATATATATATGTTTTTAACTCCGTAAAACTTGCGAATATACAACATTCTTTGCTGTCCCATTGTCTGTGCATATAAATAGATTGTCAGGCTTACCGACTCTTGAACATGCAACATATAATGGTCCATGGGAAAACAATCCGTATTCAGATCTATTACTCATGATTCTAATGATTGCCCTTGAGCTTTGTTGATGGTGATTGCTAATCGACCATTCCCTGTCCCGGTGTCCCGGTCGTCATTTATATCCCCCTGTGCCCCCCGGCGTCCCCGTTGTAGTTGTGTCCCTGTGTCCCGGTCGTCATTTATATTCCCTGTGTCCCGGTCGTCATTTGTATCCCGGTGTCCCGGTCTGTATATACATTCGTTTTTTAGTTTTGTTTTTCTCCTTTATTTTTTTCCTTTTTTTTTCTTTTTTAGTTTATTTAGATTTTTAGATTTTTTAGTTTTTTCATTAGTTTTTAGTTTTTTTTTCTTTTTAGTTTTCTTGTAGTTTTTACCTTCTTTTTAGTTTTGTTAGTTTTTTTTTTACTTATGTCCTGGTCGTCATTTATACTCCCTGTGTCCCGGTGCTTTGTTGATTGCTAATCGAACATTCCTTTTGTCCTGGTCGCTTTCTCTTTGAGTGTCGTCATTTATTTTTTTCTTTTTTAGTTCTTTTAGTTTTTACCTTTTTTAGTTTTTTTTAGTTTTTTAGATGAAAATTTTTTTTAGTTTTTTCCTTTTTTTCTTTTTAGTTTTTTATTGGTTTTTACCTTTATTTTAGCTTATTTTTCAGTTTTTTCCTTTTTTTTAGTTTTTTTTTAGTTTTTAGTTTTTTTAGTTTTTTACCTATTTTAGTTTTTTTTAGTTTTTTTAGTTTTTTAGCTTTTTTATTTTTTTTATTAGTTTTTAGTTTTTTTGTAGTTTTTGCCTTTTTTTAGTTTTCTCAGTTTTTTTTTTAGTTTTTAGTTTTTTACCTTTTTCAGCCTAACCAGGATTTGAACCTGGGACCTTCATTCTCCGTTCTGACACCCTCTCTCACCGAGTGACTACTCCAGCATGTTCATTTTGGTGTTTTAAATGGTATATTATTAACCAAATTAATGTGTTTTACAATATACTAAGCATCGTCATAACAAAAATGACGACAACTAATTTCATGACGTCAGCCGACACAGAAACATGACGTCACCTGATCCACAGATCCACAGACAGACAACTTATTTTTATTTATATATATATATATATATATATATATATTATATATACTAGCTGTTGGGGTGGCGCTTCGCGCCACCCCAACACCTAGTTGGTGGGGGCGCTTCGCGCCCCCCCCCAAGCCCCCCCGCGCGCGTAAGTCGTTACGCGCCATAATAGTTACGCGCCATTGTAGTTGTGTCCCTATGTCCCACCTGTGAATATAGATATATATATATATATATATGGTTTTAACTACGTAAAACTTGCGAATATACAACATTCTTTGCTGTCCCATTGTCTTTGCATATAAATAGATTGTCAGGTTTACCGACTCTTGAACATGCAACATATAATGGTCCATGGGAAAACAATCTGTATTCAGATCTATACCTCATGATTCTAATGATTGCCCTTGAGCTTTGTTGATGGTGATTGCTAATCGACCATTCCCTGTCCCGGTGTCCCGGTCGTCATTTACATCCCCCTGTTTCCCCCGGTGTCCCCGTTGTAGTTGTGTCCCTGTGTCCCGGTCGTCATTTATATTCCCTGTGTCCCGGGTCCCGGTCATCATTTGTATCCCGGTGTCCCGGTCTGTATATACATTCGTTTTTTAGTTTTGTTTTTCTCCTTTATTTTTTTCCTTTTTTTTTCTTTTTTAGCTTATTTAGATTTTTAGATTTTTTAGTTTTTTTTATTAGTTTTTAGTTTTTATTTCTTTTTAGTTTTTTTGTCCCGGTCGTCATTTATATCCCCCTGTTTCCCCCGGTGTCCCCGTTGTAGTTGTGTCCCTGTGTCCCGGTCGTTATTTATATTCCCTGTGTCCCGGTCGTCATTTGTATCCCGGTGTACATGTCCTGGTCGCTTTCTCTTTGAGTGTCGTCATTTATTAGTTTTTTCCTTTTTTTTTTAGTTTTTTATTGGTTTTTACCTTTATTTTAGCTTATTTTTCAGTTTTTTCCTTTTTTTTAGTTTTTTTTTATTTTTTATTTTTTTTATTTTTTATTTTTTTTTAGTTTTTTACCTTTTTTTAGTTTTTTTAGTTTTTTTAGTTTTTTAGCTTTTTTACTTTTTTTATTAGTTTTTAGTTTTTTTTTGTAGTTTTTGCCTTTTTTTAGTTTTTTCACTTTTTTTTTTAGTTTTTTATTGGTTTTTACCTTTATAGTTTTTTTAGTTTTTTAGCTTTTTTATTTTTTTTATTGGTTTTTAGTTTTTTTTGTAGTTTTTGCCTTTTTTTAGTTTTTTCAGTTTTGACGTCACCTAATCCAGTTTTTTCAGGTGACGTCACCTGACACATCCATCCATCCATCCACAGACAGACAACTTATTTTTATATATCTACTAGCTGTTGGGGTGGCGCTTCGCGCCACCCCAACACCTAGTTGGTGGGGGCGCTTCGCGCCCCCCCCAAGCCCCCCCGCGCGCGTAAGTCGTTACGCGCCATAATAGTTACGCGCCATTGTAGTTGTGTCCCTATGTCCCACCTGTGAATATAGATAGATATATATATATGGTTTTAACTACGTAAAACTTGCGAATATACAACATTCTTTGCTGTCCCATTGTCTTTGCATATAAATAGATTGTCAGGTTTACCGACTCTTGAACATGCAACATATAATGGTCCATGGGAAAACAATCTGTATTCAGATCTATACCTCATGATTCTAATGATTGCCCTTGAGCTTTGTTGATGGTGATTGCTAATCGACCATTCCCTGTCCCGGTGTCCCGGTCGTCATTTACATCCCCCTGTTTCCCCCGGTGTCCCCGTTGTAGTTGTGTCCCTGTGTCCCGGTCGTCATTTATATTCCCTGTGTCCCGGGTCCCGGTCGTCATTTGTATCCCGGTGTCCCGGTCTGTATATACATTCGTTTTTTAGTTTTGTTTTTCTCCTTTATTTTTTTCCTTTTTTTTTCTTTTTTAGCTTATTTAGATTTTTAGATTTTTTAGTTTTTTTATTAGTTTATAGTTTTTTTTTTGTTTTTAGTTTTTTTGTCCCGGTCGTCATTTATATCCCCCTGTTTCCCCCGGTGTCCCCGTTGTAGTTGTGTCCCGGTGTCCCGGTCGTCATTTATATTCCCTGTGTCCCGGTCGTCATTTGTATCCCGGTGTACCGGTCTGTATATGCATTCGTTTTTTAGTTTTGTTTTTCTCCTTTATTTTTTTCCTTTTTTTTTCTTTTTTTTATACTCCCTGTGTCCCGGTGCTTTGTTGATTGCTAATCGAACATTCCTTTTGTCCTGGTCGCTTTCTCTTTGAGTGTCGTCATTTATTTTTTTCTTTTTTAGTTCTTTTAGTTTTTACCTTTTTAAGTTTTTTTTAGTTTTTAGTTTTTTTAGTTTTTTACCTTTTTTTAGTTTTTTTAGTTTTTTTAGTTTTTTAGCTTTTTTATTTTTTTTATTAGTTTTTAGTTTTTTTGTAGTTTTTGCCTTTTTTTTAGTTTTTTTAGTTTTTTAGCTTTTTTATTAGTTTTTAGTTTTTTTTGTAGTTTTTGCCTTTTTTTAGTTTTTTTAGTTTTTTAGCTTTTTTATTTTTTTTATTAGTTTTTAGTTTTTTTTGTAGTTTTTGCCTTTTTTTCTCTTTGAGTGTCGTCATTTATTAGTTTTTTCCTTTTTTTTTTTAGTTTTTTATTGGTTTTTACCTTTATTTTAGCTTATTTTTCAGTTTTTTCCTTTTTTTTAGTTTTTTTTTATTTTTTATTTTTTTTAGTTTTTTACCTTTTTTTAGTTTTTTTAGTTTTTTTAGTTTTTTAGCTTTTTTACTTTTTTTATTAGTTTTTAGTTTTTTTTTGTAGTTTTTGCCTTTTTTTAGTTTTTTCAGTTTTTTTTTAGTTTTTTTTTGTAGTTTTTGCCTTTTTTTAGTTTTTTTAGTTTTTTAGCTTTTTTATTTTTTTTATTAGTTTTTAGTTTTTTTTGTAGTTTTTGCCTTTTTTAGTTTTTTCAGTTTTGACGTCACCTGATCCAGTTTTTTCAGGTGACGTCACCTGACACATCCATCCACACATCCATCCACAACTTATTTTTATATATATAGATATATATATATATATATATGGACACAATTATGTACATATATATATATATATATATATATATATATATATATATATATATATATATATATATATATATATATATATATATGGACACAATTATATACATATATATATATATATATATATATATATATATATATATATATATATATATATATATATATATATATATATATATATATATATATATATATATATATGGACACAATTAGAATGGTGCATAACGACTTGCGCGCACGGCGGGGGTTTGGGGAGGGCGTGCGCGAAGCGCCCCCACCAACTAGGTGTTGGGGTGGCGCCTATTGCCACCCAAACAGGTTGTATATATTTAAAATAAGTTTTATGTTTGTGTGTTTGTTCGCATATGACGTCATTATAAGTATATAAGGCTTTGTATATGACGTCATTATAAGTATATAGGAGGGCGATTCAAAGAGAAATTTCAGTATAAATCCTATATAAGTATAAAGGATAACGTAGTATAAATTTAGCAATAAATTTTACCATAAAGGATAAGTATAAATTTAGTATAAATCCTTTAAGTATAAAGGCCTTTTTCCTCTTTCCAAACCAAAAACTCTTACCTAAGAATTTTTCCAGTTATCGCATTTCCGCCGGTGAAACGAAAAAAGTTAACTAACATTGTAGGGTATTTTCTCTACGAAGTACAATCACTGATAGAGACTTTTAAAGTCCAACATAAAAACTAGACAGATCCGATACAGCTCCGATCCGATACAGCTGAGCTAATTGGCTAGTGTTTACGCTTACAATTAGACTTAAAGACTGCTAATAATTCTAAATAAAACTTTTGCACAAATTGGACACAAAATTCAGTAAAAAAATTTGAGAAAAATGTTGCGATTATTCGTCGAAAATTTTAGTACTCATTATTTTGTTTTACTGCCCTAAGGACCTCTTTAACCTTTAATGGGAGACAAAATTTTTTTATTAATTCTCCAAAAACCACTATTTAGATAAAAAGGATAAAAAATAAACATTTTCCCACAGGGATCCATCTAAGGTATATTCTTAGCTAAAAACCATTAAACTATTTAAAAAAAAAGACAATCTCAAAATTTTGAACTTTAAAAAGGCTTTGTTTCGTTTGTTTCAAAATTGCAAATTCTTAAAGGCAGTAATAATTGTCATCAGTGTTGCTGCACTGAAAAGTGGAAATAAATAAGAAAAGCTCATCAGTTAAATAAGACAACAAATCCCATCTGTAAACAAGTTCAAAAGATAACTAAGCCTTATTAAACTGTTTGGGGTCTTGGGCTAATTTTTACCTGGTTTCTATTTTTTAACCTAGTCCCCATTGCTACCAGTAAATTATTTTGTTTGCTGATCTAAGGATCTTTTTGACCCACTAACAATGTCTATAACTTTCCCGTGTCTAAGTCTTTGCTTCGGAATATTCGGCCGAATTATTAAATTTCTTATAAACTGTCAGCTAGCATTGTCTGTTATCAATTGGAATACGGAAAGAAGCTTTACCTGTCCATTTCTAGTCCCCCTTAGTCTTATTACCAATATTATTATTATTATTATTTAGTTTTCAACGAATAATCGAAACTGTTTTTCTCCAATTTGTTTTGTAAATTTTGCCTCCAATTTGTTCAAAAGTTTTGTTAAGAATTATCAGCAGTATTTAAGTCCTGTTAAAATTGTAAGCATAGAACATCCCTATCTTACTGAACTCTGGGCACAAACAAAGAAAGGACATTCAAGTATCAGTGGTAAAGCCCTGAAGTGTCTGTTATCTTTCTATAGATCAATACTAGTTGAGAGAACGTTTTCATCTTATGCATTGACGAAATACGAACATAGAAATGAACTCGATGTAGGTCCAGATTCAATGCTCTACTTTTCAACATTTACTCTAGATTTTAAAAAGATCAGGTAGAAGATCCAAGCTCATATCTAACTAAGAGGTAATCATTTTGCTGTTAATAAATGTACCAAGTAAGTTTTCTCTTCATAAATGATCATAAGGATTAAAAAATTAACAATGCAAAATGTTCTGTTAATTTGAAATAAAGTTTGAAAATGTACCCAAGTTAGAGTGTTGTTTTCATTGTCTTTTTTCTTTCAATTTATGTACGGGGTACTACCACAACAGAAATCTTTTTCAAGGGGTTTGAAAAAATCCTTGGAACCACGGTCTTATAGAATTAAAACATATGACGAAAACTTGAAAATTAATTAACCGAAAATATAGAAAAGTATGTACTTAGTCCTAAAAAACAAATTTGTTCACAGATTATGAGGTTTGACTAAATTTACAGCTTTAATGAATCTTTTTACAAGTCTTATCACTCTCGTTGGAATTATCCATTCTAGTTCCTCTTTGTCGTATTACCCATATCAGGCATTATTTTCCTCCTAACAATTTTACAGTCACTAAATACTTGTCCCTTAATTTATCAAAGGACGAGAATTCAATGCTTACGAGATGTTCCACTTATAGATGTAAATGTAAAACAGTTCAAAATAGGGATGAAACCTTTTAATCGACAGTGAAAAGATGTATAATTTTTTAAATGGATATTTCGAACACATAATAAAGTGCTCATCATCAGCAGTAAAACTGTTGATTTTACTGCTGATGAACCAACATGCTGATAAAACATCATCAGCAGGATGAACACTGTATATGTGTTCGAAATATCCAGTTAAATAATTATATATCTGTTCACTGTCAATTAAAAGGTTTCATCCCGATTTTGAACTGTTTTACTTTCGTCACGGAAAGGCAGTGTGGTCTTCAAAGTCATCTACATCATCAGCAGGATGAACACTGTATATGTGTTCGAAATATCCAGTTAAATAATTATATATCTGTTCACTGTCAATTAAAAGGTTTCATCCCGATTTTGAACTGTTTTACTTTCGTCACGGAAAGGCAGTGTGGTCTTCAAAGTCATCAACATAGATGCAAACGACAGCTTAAACTATGACAGTTTTAAAACGAAAGGAAACAACCCTATTTCAATTGAAAAATTTGCCCATTGTGATTATTCACTTTATTATTCATACACTATTTATCTATTATTTTATTCACTTTAGCATTACTCATCACAAACATAAAATAATTCAGAACGATCAATAGTAAGGTTAGTTCATAATTTGCCTATTCCATTGAAAGTTTCCAAGCCCAGTCCATTCATTATTTATTAAATTTCGAAATTTTTGTCCATAAGCATTTTCATTTATTTGTTTTTTCGCAACATCATTTGTGTTAAATCACTGCGAATGATCGGGGTCTGAAATACTTATCCAAGTTTGGGGTTGATGATAAGACAGGTTTGTGAGGTTTGGCTGATTAGTTGAAGAAGCTGTACACTCTACAACAGGACTCTGGTTTGAAGGTATATGTAAAGCTCCATAAATTTTCTCCTTAGCATCCTCTTCAGTGGATGAAATTTCTGGAGTGTCCTGTAAAATAAATGACTATTGATAACCATTAAATAAATTAAAATAAATAATGTTACTATTATTTTCTTTTCTCACGTACACCTAAGAAGTCAAAAATGAATAACAGATTTGGGTACTTATCTATTATACCCATCAAACACAAGTTATTGATCTGACAGAAACGGTTTCTTTTTGTCTAGCGTGAGAGAGTGCATATACACTAGAATTTAGATATATTTTAATAAAACATTTTAGTTGGTATTTTGGTTAGGTTAGAAACTATTTAATTTAATGTGTTTTGATCGGCCTGATTTCCATAATTTTCTGATTTAGTTTCCATAGTTTTGTTGCCGAAGTATTTTTTTTCATTATACTTGAGTATATTTAATTAGGACTAGCCTAACTTCTCTTCTTGAGTATGGTGGCTCTAACAGACATGTATGGTCGTTTAGTTGTTTGACACAGGTATTGGAAAAGAATCCTTGTTGCGTCTAAACTTGAAGTAGCTTTTGCAATTGATATTGTCCCATGAATTCCGTGGAATCATCAGAATACTTGTATTCTATCCAAAATGAACTAGGTTATGCCTAGTCACTTCTCTTTTTTATTTGAGAAGGTCATTTCTAATAATCTAAGCCAAAACATATGTTATTCTTGTTGAAAAATTTATATTGTGATGTTTCTTCAAAAGTTATAGTCAAAAGTTTGTTACCTTGACGGTATTATTGTGACACAACTTATTTGAAACTCAGCTGAACTTTTATCGCAGCTTTATTTACGATTTTAGATGTGCTATTTTAGGTCTATCATCTCTGATCGGTTTAGGTTTCGAAGTGATAGTTTTACATTAAAGGAAGGAAAAGATCTTAATCGATAAAGCCGCACAAGCTAATTACTAACATAGGCTTCATTTTAAGTAGTTTTTTCGAGTATTTATAAGTATTATTTTCGCATATTGAGAAATTTACTAATCAGAACTTTTAGCATCAAGGGTGATGTGTCCTCCTTTTTTTCGTTTTCTTCTTCTCCGCTTCTAGCGTGGCACTAGAACATCATAGAGAGGTCTTTAAAGGCTCATTCTAAAGGAAAGTCTTAAATTTACTCCCTTTTGTAATTAACAAAACAAAATATATAAAATAAAATTCCTTTTTGCCAAATCACTACATCTTCGTATATAGAATGATGAATAACGTAAAAGCTAACATACTGTATCTGTATCAAACATACTTTAAAAGTTATCTTTCGTAAGTAAGTAAGTATGACGGCAACAAGCATCCTGATCCAAACCAGTGGTGTAGATCTCCATTTCGTGGCCTCGATTTTTTAGGTAAAACAATCAAGTTGTCACCAATACATTATTTGGTCATAAAATTGCCCGTAAGTGAACATGTTAGATCCATTATGATAAGACAGTCAATCTTATTGATTATATATAGACGTCAAAAAAATGGGCCATTGACCCATTTGGGATATTATTTTTGTTATTTCATGGAAATAAATGGAACTTGAACTTGTAAACAGAAGACTTACAGGATATATGCAAGATACATGTGCATAAAATAGTGGTGTTATTGATGTTAAAAGGAAAGTTCCCCGTCTAATAGTGTCGAGGCTTATTCTAAATCATAAATTTATGAAGAATAAGTACCCTCCCGAATGCTTTGACTTCGTAGACTCCGGGATGAGAATGTAACAGAAATGTTGATAGAAGCGAATCGTCCATAATGAAAAACCACACACGAATCGAGATGGACTCCGGACTGCACAAAGCTCCTGTTATGAGCATGCTGTTTTTCATGTTATTGTAAAATCTTTTGACCCCATTGAACATTTTATGCTCATTGCCAAATTAAAAAATTGTGGTCTAAGAGGACCATTTCGTGAATTACTATCCTTGTTTTCAAGAGAAAGAACTCAATATGTACAACTAGGGGATAATAATTCTTCAGTCAGTAATGTTAAATTTGGAGTACCTCAAAGATCTGTTCTTGGTCCCCTGTTATTTCTAGTTTTATAAATGATTTATGCAGAGCTTTTAATATGATTTCATATAATCATGACTTGGGATGTGACGAGGAAAAAGTAACTATCCCAGCTTTGCGGATGACACTCATTTAACTTTGGCAGCAAAAACAGGAATTAAGCTGTTGAGTCGTATTAGTTCTCTTCTGGAGTCTGTAGAAAAGTGGCCGAAGATTAATAAGTTAAATTTGAATTATAACTATTATTGCTTTTTATATTATAGTAGGAGTATAAATTTATACCCTTTGATAGATGGAATTAATTTTGCTGATATGAGTATTTTAAGAAAAAATTGTACAAAATATCTACGAGTTTTAATTGATGAATATGTTAGTTTTAGAGAACACACAGATTATATTAGTCTTAAGCTTCAAGAGATATTTTAAGAACACTGTATTATACCTTAATTCATCCATATCTGCAATATTGTTGTACTGTTTGGGGTAGTACATTTCCTTCTCATCTCCATCATATCCGAGTTTTTGCAGAACAAACCGCTTGGAGTGTTATGCGGTGTTTGTTTTAAAGACTCGGTACAAAAGAGGTATATAGATTGCAAAATCTTGCCTTTACTAGAACTTATTACTTTTTATCAAAGCTTGTTTTTATATAAATATTTTCAAAATTGTTTACCAATATGTTTTTTCCGACTATAGTTCATACCCACATTAATTTTTATGGGATTATAAGACTGTGCATAGGACTCAAGTGGACCTCAAGTGGTAACCAGACCTGAGGTGGACCTCTAGGACCTCAAGTGGAGCCAAGATGTTGCTTATGTTTTAGGCGATAATGATCAAGTTGTTTTAGTTTCTTTTTGCTTTGTCTTTTTTGTCTTTTTTGAAGTGTAATCCTGTATCGATCGAAATGCAGAGTAATTGAATATTTGTTCTTTCTTTTTCATTTCTTTTACTTTTTTCCCTTTTCTTTTCTTTTTTTATTTTTCCTCTCCCTTTTCGTATTGTTTTTATTAGTAAATGTACTGGGGCTCTAAGCCCAAACAAGCTTTGCTTCGGGTCATTTACTTGTTTTGTTTTGTTTATTTATATTGATAAGCCCATCTTTCTCTCTTTATTTTATGTACAGTCCTATTCATTCCTTACTTATGTATAGTCGTAAGGTTTTAGCTTTAAAATAAATATACGAAATGTTTATCTGCAACAAGAAGGAGTATGTCATCCCCCGCACCTATATCCAGATATCCAGGCTTAGTCTAAATGATGGGAGAAGACAGATTAACTCCTTCCTCATCCTCTTTTTATAATTATCTCAAGGATCATGGAGAGTTAGACAATTTTGGCGCTGAAACTGCGCTCTTTTAGGTGTTTTCATTCATACCTATTAGTTATATGGTGTGCACATTTGTAAAGTTTTATTATGCCTAGTCCTATGCACTGTCCTGTAATCCCATAAAAATTAATGTGGTTATGAACTATAGTCAGAAAATATTTGATATATATCGTACAAAGCAGATTTTAAAAGGGATCTCGATCCACCTGGAAGATTTTGGCCATTGACAGATTGTGCTCTGTCTAGGAAAATTATTTAAAAAAACAAATATTTTCAAATAAAAGTAAGGAGCGTCATTAAAACTTAAAACGAACAGAAATTACTCCGCATAGGCAAGGGGTTGTTCCCTCCTTAACGCCTGGCTCTTTACGCTAAAGTTCGACGCTTTCTCTCAACTCTACTTCTTGAATCAGTAAAAAACTTTAGCGAAAAGAGCGGGGCTTTGAGAAGGGAACAGCGCCTTTCATATACGGATTAATTTCTGTTTGTTTTAAGTTTTAATGTCGCTCTCTACTTTCAGTTCCAAAAACATTTTTAAGTTTAATTTCTGATAATTTTTGAATTATCGCGTCTTTTGATTTTTGCTCTCTGCACATGAATTATTAAAACTAAATTTATATATTAATTTAATTTTAGGCTTAATGGCTTTCTCATAGTTTTGATTGGACGATTTTGAGAAAAAAGGAGCTGGGGCGGAGGCCTAGTTACCCTCTAATTCTTTGGTTACTTAAAAAGGCCACTAGAACTTTAATATTGTTGGGTTTTGGGTTTTCACTGACGAATATCGTTAGAAAATGTGACTAGTTACTTTTACTCATTCATTTTACGTTTTAGCTTAGTACTACTTGTGAAATCGTCCCGCCAGTGGCCCACACCCAGCCTCCTCTCCAGTATGTGCCTGTATTGGAAATTAAACTTATTTTTCGCAAAAATTCCTTCTGAAACCGGCTGGTATGACCTCATTTTGGGTCCTTTGACAGTTTCTGTGTCTAGCTGGTACTAAAAACAAAGGATAATATATAAGTAGCTGGCCACGTAAGCTGAGAAATAAATAACACAAAAAAATTAGATGCCCCCCTACTTATCGGACCAGAATTGCAAAGGATTGCATCCCTTAGTAGCTTATCAATAGCTTAGGTGATTTATTCCTACTATCAAGGAGGTGAATTGGATGCTTGCTTGAACTAGGGAATTAAAGCATAAAACTTGTGAACAATCAGTTATTGGGTACATAATTTTTTTGGAATTAATTACAGTGTGATTAAATTTATTTCTAGTTGTATATGAATGGTATGTTGTAAATGAATATGTTTAACTATATGAATTATACTAATCGCAATGAAAAGGCTTAGAACAATGATAAAATTAATAAAGAAAGGACGGTATATATTAAGATAAGGGTGATTATTCCCTATATAAAGAATAACTTTGGGTTGATTTAAGTTTTAAAGCCTTAAGTTTGTGTTATTTTTCGAGATTTAATTTTTCTTGACAAAAATATAAGGGGAAAGGTTATTTTGAAACTTTAGGCATCAATATTTCCCATTTATTTGGTGTTCTTGGTAAGTTAAAATTAAAATAAGGTTTTTACCATATTGCTGCGAAGAATTGTTAGGAATTTCTGTATATTCTTAATCAAACAATGATCAAAGAGCACTTTAAATTAAAATGCAATCGCTATTGAAAATGCAAGCAAAATTTCCAGGAAGATTTTTCATAGGGGGATATTTCCGCAGGGGTAAGAGGAAATTTGTCCACCAAATTTTTAAAGATCCTTTTTTGTTATAACTAAAAACAAACAGAGGACATATCTCTTCTGCACATGTAAGGAAAGGGTTTTTTTCATGTTTGTCAATGAGGACCGTTTAAAATTTCCCGAAAAAGGTATCAAAAATCTTAACTTAAATTGCCTCCTATGACAAGCACAGAAGTTGAAGGAAGTGGAAGAGGGATATGCACTTTACTTTTCTTGATGAAGAACAAAGATAACCAGTGGCCAGCCAGTGATTCGCAAAGTTTCTAACTCTTAGTTCAGATCAGTAATACGGTATGGAGCAAAAGTTAGGGGAGAGGGTATAAGAGTGTTTGATTAAAAAGATCACAGTTAAAGTATTAAAAAGGAAGTTAAGTTCAAGTAAGAGGTTCAATATCTCATTTATCAAAGATGATTTTGGAATTTTGCTATTAAGAAGCAGAAAGTTAGTAAGCATAGTGAAATATTGTAAAAGTGTGGTAAGAATGGAAACCGTAGGTAAGAGAATAAAAAGCATTGGTAGTATCTGTTAAACATGAGAAATTGTTTGTGGGTTGGGTAGATTAGAGCAATTATGGATTCATGTGGAATATGGGGTGAATGGAATAGAAGGCATAATAGGGTTAATCAAGTGGTAGAGGTATGGAGAGAGCAGGTACAATTTCAACTGGGCTGTCTAGTGAGAATATTATGTGGGTAATTTATTGTAGAGGTTGTTTTTAGTCACGCTTGGGAGATGAATAAGATATTTGAAAGGCTGAGCGTGTAACTGAAACCATATAAATGAGCTTTCATACAGTTCAACCACATTTAACTGAACCCCTGTTCCACCGAACCCACGTTCAACTCAATTCATTTAACTGAACCTTCGTGTGGGTAGTTCCCTGTTTAACTCAACCCATGTTTAACTCAGCCTCATTTGAACAGCCAACGTTTGATTGAATCCCCGTTCAACTGGCTCTCAGGAAACTCAGCCCACGTGCAACTCAAACCAATTCAACTCAGCACTCGTTTGAATCAGCCCTCTTACAACTCAACCCTGTTTAACTAAGCCCTCATTCAACTGGACCCCGGTTTAAATCAACCCTGTTTTGACTTAACCCATATATAACTCCCCTTATTTAAGATAAGCTTTGTTTTACTCAACTTAACGCAATGCCTAAGAACAAGTTTTAACTAGTACTGATTGGAAGCTCAAAATGTGCTTCTTGCTTCGTTAGGAGTATCTAACTTATTTTACCCATTTAGCCAAGGTAAACTAACTTGGACCAAAGACAAAACATAGGCAGAGCCACGATTGTAGCAAATTTCTGTCACTGGCTACCAATAAAAATGCTTCTCTTTCAGGTTATGCTTTGTGAATCCTTTTGTGCATGGCAAAGTTAACATTTACTCCATTCAAGTAGGCCTTAATCTAGTGTCCATCTAAATGACTAGATTTTGATTTCTTTCCCCGTCCTTGGTAAATTGTTATAATTATTTTGTTTGTTCTTTGGAGGAGCGAGGGTCGTTAATTTTTGGTTTCACATCTAATAAGAGTCAAAATAGCTTTGACTCTGGTGGGACTTAAATTTTAATAGGATGTAGTGTCTAGTCTAGGAATAAACAGAAGTCAGAAAAAATTTGAAGAACAATTGAGAGCCATTGGGAAAAATCCTAAGGTTGATAGGGTCAAAAGTTGCTGTTGAAGAAAAAAGCAAATATAAAAAAATATTGTGACAGTAGCGATTATCATACTTGTAAGCAGGTTTCGATAGTGAACCAACCGTCTTTTTATTTAGAAAATTTCAGGTGAAGTATGGTGAAAATTTCAGGTTAAGTATGTGACATCAAATCAGTCGGTAGTTAATGGAAAATAAATAGCTCCATACATTAACAAATTAGCTTTGTATTCGAACAATTTTTTTCATTTGGTATTTTTTTTCAAAAGTTTTATTTACTTTCAATTTGCAAAGTTGACTTGGTATAGCATTCGAGACGGGGATTTTAAACACCAGTGTGATTATTTTAGATTATAAAAATTTCGGTAGTAGACAATTTATGGTTTAAAGCCTTCATACTGCAGAATTGACGCTGAAATTAGGTTTTGGTGGCATTAGACATTTTATGATTTAGTTGTCATGAGGAATTATGAAAAGTATATAAATTTAAACATTGCATTTCAAATAAAATAAATAGCTTCCTGCAATATTCTAGTGCCCTCTTAGTACTGAAAAAGAAAACAGAAGAGGGGATACTTATCTGTGCTTCCAGTTCAATCAAGTTCACAAAAAACTCTCTACAGAAACTCTTAGCATTAAGTTTTGTAATAGCTATTATTTCTGAATTGACAATAACGACAAGTTTCTTTTTATACAGTGTTTTTTTATGTATCTTTAAGATTTTGGCAACTTTGAACATTTTCTGTACTAGGGTACAGCTATTGCTCCAATCGTGACCTTCAAGTATGTTTGAGACCTGGACGTGAAAACCTCTACTAATTTTGAAATATAAAGGACAGCAGGATAAATTATTGTTTTTTTCTACCAGGGGAATAGTTTTACATCGAAGCAGCATAAAAGAAAAGAAACAAAAGAATTAACCAACAAATAATGACGATTTTATTCGAGTCAGCTTTTGTCAGCTAAGATAAAACAGACTGACTTAAATTTTATGGTTATAATATTGATTTGTGGAGGGTTGGGCTGATTGCGTTTGATTTGAATAGGGGTTTAATCAGACAGGTTTGGGTTAAACGAAAGTTGAGTTGAATACTAATATACACCCATCCAAATTAATGTATTTTTTCTTTTTTCTTTTTTGATTATTTGTTTGGGATTCCTTCTAGGAACATTTACGCGTTTGTTTATTATTACTGTTAATTTAGGATGCCTTTAGGAAAGTGTTAGCAAAATCGCAACGCGTTAGCAAAATTAAAGTTTTTCCCTAGCGTAGTGATTTATATATTTAGCAGTTTATAGTTTTGCTTCTTATATAAATAAAAAAATAAAGTTAATTCAGGAGTGGATTGTGTAGATTGTAAGTAGTATTAGGCTATAAACAAATGGGGGTTGAGTTGTACAAGTATAGAATTACACGGAGGTGGAGTTGAATAAAGGTTGAGCTGGTTTTGGTTGAGTTGCAGGGACATTAAGTTCATTAAGGTTTGACATGCACGAGAGTTAGTTTTCACGGGTTTCAGCTGCATGATGGCTCAATTAACAGGAGTTGAATTACATGAGGGTTCAGTTGCACGAAGGTTCAGTTGGATTGGGACTCAGTTACACAGAATGCATTAATACAGGGTTTCAGTTTAACCTCGGGTCAGATGCACGAGGGTTTAGTAGCAAGAGTTTGAAACTACATTTTTTTTTGTTATATTTACTGGATAAACAAAACAACTTGAGAAATAATACTGGAAAAAATTGCCCCTAGATTTTGAATAATATGCGCATACCCAACTTCCTTGTTTTTATTTCAAATTTTACACATTGTAACTGTTTCAGTGGCATTTTAGATTTTATATAATAGATCCGGGAACATTAACCATAGAGTATAAGAAAACCATCTTATTTTTCTGCTAAATTTTCACTTAAAATTTTGACAATATCATTTAATTATTATTTGATTAATTATTAGAGCTCTTAAGGTATGTTCTGGATTGTACTTCCATTTTATGAACAGACAAAATGTTAAATATAGAAGGTTTGATAATTTTTGTGAACAAATTTAATTTGTTTTTAAGGTTTATTTGTTAGGCAAATGCTATCTAGAGTAAATACACTAATTCAAAAAGAATATGTGGTGAAGTACGAAGAGTGTCCTTCAGTAGATCTTCAGAATAATTTTTGAAGAGCCCATATTGAGATCTGGTTCACGGATGGTCTCTAGTCATGGCTCTGATCTAATTGTCATATTATAGTGTGTTATCGCTATTAGTATAATTTCGGTATTGCTTTCAAAAATACAGTTAAGGTTTATAAGTCAAATCTCAATATTTAGCCCAGTGTTTCCACTTAGACGGATTTTTCCGTTGGAATCAAGGTTAATAAGTCGAATCAAAGTGAAATTTTGAATAATTAGCACAGTGTTTCCACTTTGATGGATTTTCATATCAAAAACGAATTTTTGGGTGTTCGACGGTTGATTCGCGTGATTTATTTATACCGGGAGTTAGTACTGTGTTATATTACAGCGAGGAAGCTATTGGAAACTGAGGAGGCGTTCTGTTGTATACGTTGATACGATACGCGGTGAGTAAATAAACTACTTCAATAATTGAATTTGTAATTTCATAGCTTTTCCTTCTTGATTTACTGACAGTATGTTACACGCGGCTACACGGTTTCTTTAATAAGTGAAAGAGGTATGACAGTCTTAAAATAGTGGAGTGCTACCAAAATCACATTTTAACAGTTAAAAATTTGATTTTAGCCAGTTATTTGACTTTATCCATGCCATTTGATATCAGTTCACATTTAGCAGTCAATGGATAAACTTGTCTGACTGCATTTGCCCTGATACAACAGTTTCTATGCTATGTTGTAGACTTTGTGAATAATATAGTGATAATTGCTTGAATTAATTCTTACAGTATAATCTTGGATACAAAGGAATGAGTTATACGTTCGAGATAGATCCTGAGGAATCTGGATGTGGTGTTAGCCCTGCCCTTTTAACGGTTTATGCAAACTGCACGCTGTGAACTAGCGTGGGTAAACAATAAGTTTTTGTAAAGGTACTTATATTATTTACTTACTTATTTTGCTTATTTTACGTATTTTACTTATTTACTTACTTACTATATATTATGACTTATATTACTTTGATAAAGTCAGAATGAGATAGAAAGCCAGACCCAAACACAACTGGACAGAATCTGAGTTATTGGATCCGGTTATGAATTCTACTAGTAATTGGGATGCGAATGTCAATGCGGACTGCCAGAAAACGAATGCACAGAATATCAATAAAATTTTTGAAATGGTCCAATCTATTAATGTGAAAATGGAAACCTTGAGTACTTGATATTCAGAATGATTTGGGTACAGTTACCAGTCGTGTTATGGTGCTAGAAAATAAATGTAGTGCAACGGACCATGAAATTGCAACAGTGAAATCGGGACTTCTAGCTCTGCAAAATTTTATGAAAGCCCAGTCAAAGTTGATTACGAAATGCAAAGAGGAAATGAATGTGGTTGTGTCCCAGTCTCTTGTTGATGAAAATCGGGACAAGTTGCACAATTTGCTGTTTTGGGTCCTTAATGATGTCTGCTTGAATGAGACTGCATCTCGGGTTTCCGAAGTGAATGTAGGCTTGTCACTCCCAACTGACAAGTTGCCACAATTTACTGTGGTTGACTGTTCCAAGAATTTTTTAAAATTATAGTGGGCAGTGTCTAGGCGCGTTTCTTGATTCTAAGCAATGCGAAAAAATTAAAAGGGAAAGAGTTCGGTATTTATAAGTCTGTTTTTATTAGTGATGATGTCACACCGCGTGCACGGGTCTTGTGTAGAAAATTAATTGGGTTATGTATGCTTTTGGTGGATATAGATTTGGAATGCTGAGTACCTCCTACCCTACCACCCAACATCACTGTTAAAAAGGACAACCGTGTTATTAAAGTGCCTTGGTAAAATGCTAAGAGTTTGTTGGATTCTTAAATTTAGTTTGCTACTGTTAAATTGAGTGAGTGTTTGTTTGTTATTGAAAAAACTAATTAAAAAAATAATAAAAAATAAAACTTTCTATTTTGTCGCGACAGTTATGGTTGTGTGGTTATGGAAATTAGTAACCGTTGTATTAGGTGACTTGTATATGAATTCGTTACGGGCAAACCAAATACGGCCTGTTTCTTATTTCTTTTGTTTTTTTCCGAGATGGAAAGTGAAATTCTTTTGTCGTTTGTTATATTCTATTTTGTTCTTGTTTAGTCGTTTGTTTATTCTTTTTTGTTTTTTGTTGTTGTTGTGGAGATGAGGCCATATTACTTTGTTGTAAAACTGTATGAATATAGTTGATGGTGATCATGGCACCCCGGGTAACAGCCGTCTTAAGAATTTGTAAGCTTCATTTGTGGATTTTGGTAGTATGTTTACAGAGTAGCTCCACCGGAATTATGATATTGGGATTGCTGGTCAATATTTTTTTTTTCTTGATTCTAAGTACCTATTTAGGGATGGTTTGAGGTCCTGGTATAATGGTGGTGATTCTGAAGATCTCAGAATTTTCCACCTTAACTGCCAGGGTTTGAATTCGTCTTTTAATTTCTTAAGCGAGATATGTGAACTTTCCATTTTTCAGGCTATTGATCTAACAGAAACATGGCTAAATGAGCACAACTCTGCTCTCTTGGATATTCCAGGGTATACACTTTATCGTGGGAATCGGCAGCTTTGACAATATGGAGCTTATATACGGAGCGATATCAAGGTTTTGGTAAGAAGTGATCTAGTGCTGTATCATGAGATGTTATTTGAGCCACTTATCCACCAGCTTAAGATTAAGCAAAAGATGTTTATGTTGTCGTACTATATAGACTGCCATCTGGGTCTATAGCGGCCTTTATGGATATTTTCGAGGAACAGTTGGATACTACCTATTGATTCCCACCCATTCTTCATGCTTGGTGATTTTAATATTGACCTTAACGATATGAATTTGAATACTCCTATAGACTTCCTACAGCTTTGCATGTCATATCGTTTATTTCCCACTATTGACATTTGTACACGTGTGACCACTTTAACGGCAAAGCTACTTTCCCGAGGCAGCAAGGCTCTAGACTGAAAATGAGTATGTTATAGTTAAGGCGCCAGATTCTGTATCGTACACCCATCCATGCCGAAAGGTACAAAAATACTGTGGACGGATCCAAGGATAGTCAGCCATGCTGAAAACGAATGTCGTAGGGCGCATGTTTGCCGTTGGGGTGTTTCTGAGATATAGGCCAAAAATGCAAAATTTAGCCTATAATTAAGTGTGACGATTCAGGATTTTTTTGCGAGTTAATCGGTGGAAGAATCCGACGTAATGTTACATAAATCCAAAGAAAAGATCTAGATCTACAAGAATATGATTTTTAAATTGAAAAGTAAACACTATTTTTTCTCTATTTACTGCAGTTTCAAAACTAATCCTGTGAAATTCGAACAATATTTCAAAGAAAGGCAAAAAACTCGAAATTTCTTCAACGTAACAAACTTTTTTTTCATATTCGAAAAGAAAGTTCATTCAATTTTGTACAATTTGAGCTAAAAAAATAAAAACTATTTTTATTTTTAAAAGGTTTGCGATTTTTTTTTGTAGTGTCACTGAAATGATCACTAGCTATTACTTGATTAAAGAAGACGCAAATACAGTAGTAGGACTAACTTGAATAGCCGCATTTGGGATTGTTGGGAGCCGTTGAACTTTTGCATTTTAGCCAGAAGAAAGATCTGGGATGCATATTGATTTTATTTTTTTTCAGATGTGGTCATACCGAACGAGCGATCCTAGAAGATCGACAGAGTGATCGTTTGATCGGAAAAAAAGCTCTAGTTCCCTTTTTAAGTGACCAAAAATATTGAAGGGCAAAGTCGTCGGATCAAAAATTTAATATAAGCATTTGACTCTTCAATAACCATGCCTTTGGGGCCGAAATGCCCCCCCCCCCTCATAGTCTCTGGGAATAGAGCTTCATGTTATGCAATTTGCCCATTGTTCACATATGGTAATTATTATTGGGAAAAATTCGTTTTTTTTTTAGGGAGCATTTTCTGTAGAGGGTATTATACCCAGGAAGAATTTTTCCTGTTAGGAAAGCTTCTGGGGAGAATTTTCCAGGGTAAATTTTAGACAGGGGGGGGGGGGTTCTTGGCATGATTTAAAACATGGTCAAAAAATAAATAAAAAGAAAATAATTCAATAGAAAATAAGTAGTTACATTAAAATTTAAAACAAACATAAATTATATCATATATAAATTTCCTTCCTAAACCCTTGCTCTTTACGCTAAAGTTGATTATTTGTCACAACTCCTTAAGAAAGAATATTCGCACACAAGGGCCGTTGAATTTGAATGATGTATTTATAAAGAAGAACGTGACTTTAGCTTCGAGTCAACGATAATATAAAGCAAGAGGATAAATACCATAGAAAATAAATAATAAGGTTCATTCATGTACATGGACAGGATCTTGGTTCAATTTTTTTTTTTTGATGTTAAATCTTCATTTCGTTGCAAGCTAGAAAGGTACTTAAACGTCCATAATGGTGTTCTCTGACTGTTTTACAGTTTGGGATGAAGGGAGATACCTGAAAAAGCGCAGTTTAATGATAAAAAATCTTAACTCTTATTGAACTATCAGATAAAACGGAATTCGTTCTAAAAGAGAGACAAGGGGATGGCAAAGACAAAACTTCATTTATAAGCTCCAGGGCCATAACCATGATTTTTGTTTGGAGGGAGGGATACAAAAGAAACTTTAAAAATAAACTATTATTTCTAGTTTACGCTATTATTATGAAATCAATGAGCAGCATAAAACCCTAATTTAGGCAGAATTTAATCCCTATACAAAGGGTGCAACCTCCCCATCCAGACCTCCACCCCATGGTCACAAGACTTTGGAGGTTGTTCATTAGATCGGAAGTTGAGAGTTCAAGCTACCTGACATAGTTAAATTTGAAACTGAATTTAAAACAAAATGTAAGAGATCTCCTCTACTCTCAATTAGATTTTGGCATATCTATTTTTCTTTGTTTTGGCTTTATGAGGCAGATTTTCTTCTTCAGACTAGGTACAAAGTGGATGGCTGAAATACTGCATATTGTTGACTTATTTTTTGGATTGAAAATTAATTTTAGCTTAATTTAAGACGGGGAGATACAAGCTACTATACAGAGACAAACTAATTATGTTTTTATCAGAAATAATTCATTTGCATAATATGCTTCGCATGGTAACCAATATTTTGGAATGACATTATAATATTTTTTATCCTACTCTTGATGACTCTACTGCTGTTTTTGATCACTGGCAAAGCTTACTTACAGGCTAGACAAGCACAAAGTTCAAAATGAACAGGAAAACATTTCTGCATCACTTGGTTCATTTTTAGATATGGCAAAGAAAAAGCTTGACTATTTTCTATATTAACAGTAAATACCAATGCTTTATATTTCTATAGAGGTCATTAAATTCAGTTTTATCAGAAGATTCGAAACACCATCTCTTGTGTTCGTTTGATGTGACATTATTTTGGATGTGGCGTTATTGTGAGTGTCTCTAAATTTTCTTAGATTATGCTAAAATTATACTTTCTTGGCGAGGATTATGATTGGATACTTTTGGTTCCTAATTATGCTACATGCAGCATAATTATGCTACATATGGCAACACTGGGCAAAGTACATGTAATACACAGTATCGAAAGTCTTATACTCTCCATTGAAGATTTTGAACACACATACTTCGTGATACAAACGACAAGAGCATCTTGACCCTGCCTTCATGGTCATGCAGTGACAGATGTTTCTGAAAACCAAATAATGTCTAAAATTATGGCTCTAAAGGTCTCAGGAAGCTTCCTCAATTGCGTGCTATGAAATGTGTGTCATGTTTAGAGAAACATATCGCTGCTGTTACCGATTACATAAAAAAAACAAGTTTTTTCACTGAAAGTAAGGAGCGACATTAAAACTTAAAACGAACAGAAATTACTCCGTATATGAAATGGGTTGTCCCCACCGCAATCCTTCGCTCTTTACGCTAAAGCTTTTAATTGTTTTAAAAAACAGAATTGTGGCAAAGAGCCAAACTTTAGCGTAAAGAGCGAGGGATTGCGGAGCGGAAAACCAATTTCATATACGGAGTTATTTCTGTTCGTTTTAAGTTTTAATGTCGCTCCTTACTTTCAGTTAAAAAAACTAGTTTTTTTTTATGTAATTTCTGAACGTTTTTGAATTAATACATGTTTGATTTTGGTTCTCCACACATCAAATATTAAAATGAAATTTGCATATTAATTCCTTTTTTGGCTAAATGGCTTTCTCTTAGTTTTGCTCAGACAATTTTGAGAGATAAAGGGTAGGGAAAGAGGCCTAGTTGCCCTGCAATTTTTCGGCTACATAAAAAGGAAACTATAAATTTTAATTTTCAACGAATGTTTTTATTAGTAAAAAATATACACAATTTAAGAATTAACTTACGTAACAAACTTTTATATTCTTAAATTTTTGTTATGTATATGAGGGGGTTTGTACCCTCGTTAATACCTCGCTCTTTACACTAAATCGTAAGTTTTGTCCCAATTCTTTAAGTATGACCCCTGAATCAGAAAGGCCGAAGAATAAATAGTTGAAATTACTAAAAACACTATAGCATAAAGAGCGAGGTATTTATCTCCTCCTAAATACCTCGATCTTTATGCTAAAGTATTTTTAGAACCCCTCATATGCGTAATAATCTCTGTTCGTTTTAAGTTTCAATGCTACTCCTTACTTTCAATTGGAAAAACGTTTTCATGTTTATTTTTTCATTATTTTTTTTATAGTAATTTTAAAAAATCCTGCGCTCTTTTCATTGAATTTCTGTTCCCCCATGACATATTTCTCCAAGGAAAGATCCTCCCATATAGCCCCCTCTCCTCAAACCCACAACCCCACCCCCAAAACCAAAAAATCCCCCTGAAAAGGTCTGTACACTTCCCTTCCCAATAACCATTATTATATGTAAACACTGGTCGAAGCTTGTAACTTGCAGCCCCTCCCCCAGGGACTGTGGGGGGTAAGTCATTCCCAAAGACATAGTTATTATGTTTTATGACTATGCGGAAAAAAATGGCTATCTCAAAATTTTGATCCGTTGACTATGGATAAAAAATGAGCATGGGAGGTGGCCTAGGTGCCCTCCAATTTTTTTGGTCACTTAAAAACGGCACTAGAACTTTTCATTTCCGTTAGAATGAGCCCTCTTGCGACATTCTAGGACCACTTGGTCGATACGATGACCCCTGGGAAAAAAAAAACAAACAAATAAACACGCACCCGTGATTTGTCTTCTGGCAAAAAATACGAAATTCCACATTCTTGTAGATAGGAGCTTGAAATTTTTGCTATAGGGTTCTCAGATACGCCGAATGCGATGGTGTGATTTTTGTTAAGATTCTATGACTTTTAGGGGTTGTTTCCCCCTATTTTCCAAAATAAGGCAAATTTTCTCAGGCTCGTAACTTTTGATGACAAAGATTAAATTTGATGAAACTTATATATTTAAAATCAGCATAAAAATCAATTCTTTGGATGTATATTTTAGCATCAAAATTCCGTTTTGTAGAGTTTCGTTTACTATTGAGCCGGGTTTCTCCTTACTACAGTTCGTTACCACGAACTGTTTGATATATGTTACCACAACTGCAGAACAGGGTTGCAAAGGTTAGGTGTGTAAATCTATCCCATAGAATATTCAAGAGTTAATTTACAATACTCGGGTATGTATAATTTATTCTGTTAAAGGGGGATATGTTTGCATTAACAGTAGTAAATATGGATCCAAAAATACTTTATAATCAGGGATGCCAATCGTAGTGGCCAGCTTGTTGGTTGGATGGATAAACTAAACCCTTCGTCACGTTCATTTGTTTTTGTTCCTGCACTATGCATTCTTTTCATTTTTACTTGACACAGTATTTTACATTCATATTCTTCATTGTTTGATTTATTAATCTTTCTGATTCCCCTCCCCTAACAAGTTTTTACATGCTAAGGTGGCTGTTAAACTGTAGCTGTTGCTTATAACTTATAATATATTTCTCTCTCTCAGTGTTTTACTAGTTGACTGGAAATTTAGAAAAATCACCACCACCATCCCCTCCCCCAAGAAATGTCTGTATGCTTACCAATAGCAAATACTATACGTAAACAAAGAGAAAACTTCATGACCTACAGATGTTTCCCAAGGGGCTGTGGGGGATCTTGTTATCCCCAATAGTATAGTTACTGGGCTATTCAATTATGCTAAACAGAACGGCTCTTTCGAAATTTTGACCGGATGACTTTGTGGAAAAGAGGGTGTGGGATAGGGGCTAGTTGTCCTCTAGTCTTTTAGTCACTTAAAAATGGAACAAGAGCTTTTAATTTCTGTTTGTATGAGCCTTTTTCTGAGATTCTAAGACTTAAACTCCAAACAGATAGCCAAACTCTTAGCTGTCTAAACTCCCAGCTGTCCAAACGGTTAGACGTCTTATTAATTCAGCACAATATATGATTATAAATGGATAACTGACTTATAATTTTATCACTAAACGGTGGATGCTCTTAAACGAGAAGGAGATGTGGGAAGAAATTATAAAATTAGTTCGTTTTTCAGTTGTTTTTTAGGCATTTACTAATATGCGTTGCCAAGTTGGGCTATTTACCACCAATTCGGCTACTAAATTTTCAGTTTCGCGGGCCAAGTGACTAAAAACCCATGTAGCGGGTTTTTGGGCTAAGATACTTCAAATTTTGCTACTTTTGGGCTTGAATCTGCTTCAACCACAATATGTTTATAATGTGTCTTGAACTGCAGGTGACTGCTAGATGCCAAAAGAAACCCGAGCTAAAAAATTAAAAAATCGATTAATAGTTAATTCTAGTGATTTCAATAAGTCTGTCTTCAATATCCGACTTTTAAGGACTAGGTAAGAGCTAATGGCCTGTCTCCTAACACTTTTTATTTTGGTCCTCGTATTAGATTTAAGATAAAAATTACGATTAGGGACCCTTGCAGTAAATTTTGAACTGCTCAAAGTTACCAGGCCCTAGAGTAAGGAATCAATTGCTTATAGATTAGGTCTATGGGGTACTGCCTTTACTCTTAGAACCCAATGAATTATATGTAGTCAGAAATTAGTTGTTTTATCAGGAGCTCCAAATGTGCACCTTCACCTGATTAAATACCTAAACAGAGATACCTAGGATTAGCGCTCCCAATCATAGATCATGCAAGAATAAGAATTAGCTAATGATGATCGTACTATAGTCAGGTTGTAGTTATACCAGTGAATCAATAAATATTAGATGAATGCTTTCAGGCTTATTAAATTCGAACGGCATATCATATAGCTTCTTGGAGACATGATTGAAGTCAGCACTGCAGTAAATAGAAAAAAAATCTGATAATTTTTATGCAGTAGTGTACATTAGGGAAGGCAGTAGGGGTGACCCCTGAAATCTTTGGAAACCCTATTCCTTGTGTATTTATGAACAGTTGAAATATAAGATAGGAATGAATTAAGCTTATCATCTAATTTGATGTTAATTGCCCTATTTAAGTACTGCAAATGTTTTCATAGCAAGTTCTTTGGACAAAGTTGGCCAAACTCTTCAGACTCTATATATCCCTTGAAATTTTTTAACTAAGTTGTAAAGGGAGCAGAAAAGATTGGAGGATAGGCTGTTCGGCTGTGGGTGCGACAGGCTAGACCTGAAATCCGTAGTTAGCTAAAAATTAAACTGAAGCTAGGTTGTCTAAATCCCAAAATCTTTTTGTAAAGAGATATTTTTGGGGGTCATCAAAGCAACAGTTCTAGATGGAAAAGATCAACATTTGAATAATTTTACTTATTTTTCAAAGGAACTTGTTATAGACTTGGAACGAAATAAAAAACAAAAAAATTAAAAATGCGGATTTTGGGGCAGATTTTCAAGGCTAAACAACTTGTGGAGAACAGAAAGCAAAACTCAAGAGACGATGCTACGATTTTGTCATGAAACTCTGTTAGGAAGTTGAAAAATAGGTTCGATTCCATTTTACTCTACTTTCATCTATGCCTCTCCAATCCCTAGAAAACTGTCTCAGCCAAAGTAGATATGACTCCGACAAACTGCCTATCTTTCTCTCTTTCTCTTGGTCACTAAACCTAATGGAAATCACTCAGAAAAAAGTGGAAATACTTTAAGATCATTGACGAAGGCTTCTGTCTGTGGTAGAGTTCCATTAACAAGACCTCTTCAAAAAGATGTAGCCAGCCTTCAAGCTCAACCCACCCCAGAGATGGCATCAAAAATTTACAAGTGTCAGATTTAGCACAAAGGTAAGTAAGAGGAAGAGAATAGGCCTGATAGATATCAATCATAATTTGATTTGCTATCAATAGCTTTTTCAAACTTTTTAACTTCATTCGTTAATGAGATAATTAGGTTTAGTGTCGTAAGGCGTAACTAGTACTTTTTCTAAGCTGCAAATCAAACTCATATTCATACCAAAAATTTTTGTTGACAAGAACTTTCTAAAAAAAAGGTCTAGCAACCCTCTTACTCCCATTCAGGGGCTGTAGCTCTAACATTTTTTACTGGGGGATAAAAGGAGTCCACATTCGGATAGTCAAGGGGCCCGGGAGGCATAATGATTTTTCACCAAATTACTGGAACAGGAGGGGGCAACCCCCCTCCCCGCCAAGGAAGCCCCCCTGCTTCCATCGATTTCAAAGATTGTATTAAACAGTACCGTTTTGGGTGCCATATGGTACTTCTATTTGGCTTAATTTATCAAAAAGCATTAGATTTAATTGTTGACTTTCGAACGAGCCGCTAACCATCTCTCTACAAATATCCAGTAGTCAGCTAGTGATTAAAAAATATAGACACATCAGTAATAGCTATGCTAAAACACGATGTGCTCTTTCAAGATGGGGGACCTAAAACAAGCAGTGAAGGGCCAAGTCGAGCAATTAATATTTGAATTAAAAAATTTCCTAAGACAGGGCTATTTAACATCCACCATTGATAAGCTAGTAATTGCAAGGAAGTTTCTTTTGTATCCCTCACCCCAAAAAGAAATCCCAGTTACGGCCCTGGAGCTTATAGATAAAGTTCTGCCTGCACCATCCCCTTGTCTCTCTTTTAGAACTTATTCTGTTTTTATCTGATGACTCAATAAGAGCTGAGATCTTTTGACATTAATGTGCGTCTTTGAGGTTTCTACCACCTTCCTAAACTACAAAACAATCAGAGAACACCTTTATGGAAGTTTCAGTACCTTTCTAGTTTGCAGCAAAATGAAGTTTCGACAACGTAAAAAGAATTGTGAACCATAAACATTCCCCTGTGCATTAAACAAACTTATTATTTGTTTTTTATGCTACTTATGTTATCTTGCTTGCTTGCTTATTATATTATCTTGCTTTATGTAATTACCTTGTTCGTCGAACAAGGGAAAATAAACTTGGGCATTGCATAGATCCACCTAAAATGGACAACTTTTGATCAAGAAACGTAAAAAATTTAAGCCATATTAAGAGATATTTTTGGGAAGTCATAATGAAATACATTAATGAAAATGAATTTTACAGGTAAATTTTACACAGGGGGAAGGGAGAATTTCCATGGTGTGACTTAAAAATGGTCCAAAGCTAAATAAACAGTTTACTCAAAAAAATTTTGTACCATTAAAATTAACCATTACAATGATTAATTAACCATATTAACCATTAACCATTACATTAAAATCATTTCATATACAAAGGGGGTGTGCCCCTTCCTAAACCCTCGCTCTTTACACTAAAGTTGAAAATTTGTCACAATTCCTTAAGAAAGACTAATCTAACCCATGGGCCGTTGAATTTGGATGATCTATTTATAGAAAAGAGCGTGACTTTAGCGTGATGAGCGAAGGTTGAGGAAAGAGCAGCCTCCCTGACATGCGGAATATTTTCTGTTCGTTATAAGTCATAATGCTGCTCCTCAGTTTCAGCTGAAAAAAAGACTTGTTTTTTATTTGATTAAAGCAAAGAAGCAAGAATAATTTTGAAACGATTCTCTTTTTACGTCCGAATATGCAATAAATTTTACAGTAACGGTCCATTATCACTCTGTTAGTTTACGGTCAACGGATTTAATTGTTTTTTCACGTATCTGTATTGCCTCAGGGGGCTAGGTGGTGCAGAGAGTGGTTAGTAGGCTAGCAATAGTAGTTGAAGAAGACATCTTCTACTATAAAATCATCTTTAATAAGACTGTCATCATAAAAATCATTAAACTGAAAAAAACAAAACATTTAAAATCCGCCTCCCTTCTTTGTTTATTTAACATATTGAAGGATTGTTATATTTAACTTAAATCAGTGAATTAGCAAAGCTATGGTCTTATAGAGACTTCAATGATAGTATATATACCATGAAACTTCTGACTTTGATTGTCTTCCACATTTTTCTGAATGCTACAATTTCGCGCACTTATTGCGTATTTTTTGTCCTGTACAGGGAAAGTAAGCTAAAATCCCCCCTAACCTCTTTTCTGATGCCATTTAAAACGTCAGAGGAAGTTCTTGCCCATTTTTTATTGTGAAATATAATTATATGCACTTCCATGTTCGTTCTATTATTAATTATTTACACTGGCATGGCTAAGAAGCAGACTGCTTAAATATATAGTTATTTTTCCCCTCGGATTCTGGTAGTGTTTTTTAATTTAGTTTCACAAAAATCTACAATTCTAGATGATGATGGTTACTCCTTTCGGCCACTAAACTTATTATGGACACCTCCCTTGTCTTTTTAAGTTTACGCATATATAGATTTGACAGCTTACTATTTATATTCTTTAAATATTCAGAGACATCTATAAAACTATAAACAGCCAAGTTTTTAAACAGATGACATTATTTTCGGAGCCTGTTTGTGGTCTAATAATCGCCTAGAATTTTTATTTTAAACAAAAATGAGTAAGCCATAAGGTGCTTCCACTTTTTTTTCTGAAAATCAGTAACGACTCCAAACAAGTCGGCGATCGTTGGGAGGTTTTTTTTAGTCTAGGAAAAAATCAAGAGGTTTCAAACAGCTGTTTTGCCTCACAAATCAGTTGTATTGGTGGTAAAAATGTCAATAATAGAGCAACAGAACAAAGTAGAATCGAAAATATGTTCTAGAGTCTTAAGACCCATCTTCGTTTCCCGTACCTTCAGAATCTGGGCTTCCAGATTATTCTTTTATGTCTTCTTCTTCTTGCATCTGAAATATGAACCGGTCCGAAGGTATATCAAAATAACCCAGAAAAAGGGGCTTTTGAACTTCCAGATTTCCGGAATTCTTAAGTATTGCAGAAAAAATTACAAAAAAAATTGGAAATCTGGGAACTCAGATTCCAGAAGGTGAAGACTCATTATTCCTCCGAAATCAGCTATGAATGTAATATGACGAGACGAAGCAAAAGTTGACGACCAAAAGCAAGTTCATTAAGGTTTAAAGTATTCTAAAACACATTTCCGACTAGACTTCTTCACAAAACGGTTTGTAATCAATCAACAAAGAAAGGACCTGGAAAATCGTTTTAAGAGAGTTTTTGCCTTGGCATTTTCGTCGTTGGGCTGTCTTGTTTTCGGATGTACTATAAAAAAAAATTACAGGAACAAGGACCAATGTTTCTTTCATGCAAAACAAATGTAAACAAAATGATTTTATAGAAGATCATGTAAAACTACTTATTCACATAATTAGAACTAGAATTATGAAAACGAGTCACAGAACTAAGGCAGAATTTTTCACTATGTCACACTGCAGCTAAAACTACTTGATCAAGTAATTTGAACAAGAACTATGAATACGAATCACAGTCAGAATTTTCACTGTATCACACTGCAGCTAATTCTGATCGTCAACGATATTGTTTTCTCTTTCTGGGGCCAGACGAGCTCGCGCTAAAAAAGCTGATTTTAAGATAGTGGCACTAGCTTCAGTTGCGGTTGCGGAAGCAACTATGGCTTTTTGTAACTGCCTCATGCTCCCCTCTACGACCAGAAACTGAGGTGTCAACTTAAGCCTCCTCATGTCAAGTTTAGTCTGAAGCGTCGAACTAATCGTAACTGTCAACAGGCAATTAGGTTTGTCTGTTTTGACGTCCTTCAAAGTACTAAACAATCTCTCTGCTATTACGTTCGAAAACGGTAGAGCGGCCAAGTACTCAACGACAAGCCTCAGGTTATTAAACTTTGGTTTGCGGTTAGAGTATTTCTGGGCCAATATTGCCCAAAGAGTGAGCTGGCATTTTCACGACTTGGCTGTCTTAAGGAGCTCTACTCTCTTCAATCTCTGTCTATCAGACTTTTGAACCAAAAGGGTAAGCTATATTTCGTCAAAAATGGTGCCAGGCTAGGAGGATTCATATCCTGAGCCTAAACAGGCTCAAAAAGTTCGGAGAGGGCTAAAATGTCTGTGTCGAAAAAGAAGCGGTTTTTAATTTGGATCATCATTTCCTTGCAAAATTCTCTCTAGGTTGAATAAACCTTGTCAACTTCGTCGGCATTGGCATTTCATCCATCACTAGACGCAAGAAGGTCAGCCATTGCTGCTTCGGCATCTAAGCTGAGGTAGAATTTTTGTAGATCTACATAACTGGCTATGTCTTAAACATCAGTATTCATGATGTTGGTACACCTCCTTACTGCGCGAGCATTCATAAAGTTTTTCAACAGTGGAACACTGGAAAAGGGTATTGAAGTCGTTCAAAACTCCCAGCGCGTAGTCCAAGAACACCATGACGATCCTCGTAAGTAGATTTTTCAGGGCACTCAGAACTAACTCACTGCCGTGAGTCGGAGCTTCAGAATGGGCACTGGTAAATTACAGGGATAGGGCATTCCACTGCTCTAGAATTTGGATGACACAGTTCTGTAGCGAAAGTCATCTTGTTTGAACTGGTGTCAATATTTTGTGGACTACAGTCTCTAAAAACAGTTGAAATTCTTTCAGGGCAGATGTATACTTATCAAATATATTGAAATGATTGTGCACATGACGACAGAGATCTTCTAGAGTCTTCTTCAGTTTCTTGAAGGCGTATGAGGCGCACAAATGAATGGAATGACAACTGAACTTCATTATTAATACCCAAGAGTATCTGAATCAGAGTCGCCACTGAGTAGTTACAACCCATCGTGACGTTCGTGGTATCGCTACAGAACCCTACCCGATTCCGTAAAGGCACTTCACTTACTCTTAAAAACTCCAAGGTTTCTTCCAGTTTGGTGAAAATGGAAACTGCCGTCCGTTTGAGCACTCCACAAAATCAATGACACAAATATCCGTTTCCATCTCGTTGTTACAACGGGAAACACATACAACAAGCTGTTTTGACTGATTATGGTTAGTCGTGATCGTGATACCCCAGGCAATAGCCGTCTTAAAAATTTGGAAGCGTCTAATGTCGATTTTGGTAGCATGTTTACTACCAAAATCCATTTAGCGAGATATGTGAAATGTTTATTTTTCAGGTTATCGTTCTCACGGAAACAAGGCTTAATGAGCAGAACTCGGCTCTCTTACAGATTCCAGGGTATATACTCTATAATAAGAATCGTCAGATTAGACAACACGGAGGAATTGGAGCGGATATACGGAGTGATATTGAGGTTTTGGTAGGAAGTGAACTAATGCTATATCACGAGATGTTATTTGAGCTACTTATTTTTCATCTTAGGCTTAAGCAGAAAGATATTTACGTTGTAGTACTATATAGACCACCATCTGGGTCCATATCTGCTTTCATGGATCTTTTGAGATACATTTGGAGAAATTGCTTACTGGTTCACACCCTTTTTTATGCTCAGGGCCTTCAGCATTGACCTACATGACATGAATTCTAATACTCCTAGAAATTTTCTACAGCTATGCATGTCATACAGTTTGTTCCCTACGATTAATATTTGTACGCGCCTTACAGCATTAACGTCAAAACTTCTTGACAATATTTTTTCTAATTTAAATTTTTCGGATCCAGGAGTTATTGTAACAGATGTATCTGACCATTTTGGGATTTCAGCAGGTTTTAAACTTTGTACACCGCGAAAGCAAGGTTCCAGATTTAAAATGAGTGCATCCCCTATGCTTAACCAGAATAATCTTGAAAAGTTTAGACAAGAGATTTGAAATATTGACTGGAATAATTTTGTTGAAAATACAGATGATATAAATATAAGCTTTCAAAGATTTTAAGATACACTGGCTTCTGTTTTGATTAAAACTTGTATTGAGGATTTGAAATGGTCATGAAAAAAGGTACCCAAAAAGCCGTGGTTGTCAACTAGTTTGCTCTGGTGTATAATACGAAAGGTTAGTTATATAAACATTCAGCAAGGAATGAAAATGATCCTTTTCCAAGCAAATTTACAAAAATTACCAAAATGCTCTTAAGAAACTCCTGAGATGTGCTAAGAAAAAATATTTTGAAAGTAAATTTAAATAAGCTTGTAATAACCCAGCTAAAACATGGAAAATTATTATAAATGTTATATCTTCAAAAGATTCTGTTTTGCCCGAAGATGTTTTTACTCGCGATGGGTCAGCTTCGAGTGAGCCAGAAGATGTCTGCAATGCCATGTCGCAGCATTTTGCAACTGTTGGGGTTCGACTTTCTCGCACTACAGCGCCTTCTGATGTTTATGTTCCCCTTGAGACTCTTATGAGGACTCCTGTTGAGGTACCAATTTTTTAAAGACCTGTTACACTAGTTGAAATTCGTAAGATAATCTTCGAGATAAAAAGTACTTAGGCTGGGAGTGATTACGTTAATATTCTCTTTTTAAAAACAGCGTTTCCAATAATTTCAAAAACATTTAACTCCCTTATTAATGCTTGCCTGAAACAGGGTTAGTTTCCTAATTGTCTTAAAATTGTAAGAATAACCCCTGTTTTTAAAGGTGGCAATAAGAATGATCTGGGGAATTATTGACCAATTTCGTTATTAAATGTTATTTCTCGTGCTCTAGAAAAATGTCTTAATTATAGAATATATGAACATCTGGAATGACATAAACTTGTACACCCAAATCAATTCGGTTTCAGGAAAGCTAGAAAAACAGAAATGATGATTACGTTTATTATTTCGGTAATTAATGAAGTGCTTGATAAGAAGCTTAGGGTAGCTGGTGTGTTTTTGGATTTGGCTAAGGCTTTTGACACTGTTGACCATCGTATATTATTAAGAAAATGCGAATTTTACGGACTAAGGGGTGCAACGTTGTTTGCTTCGTAATTATCATTAGAATATACAGCAGTATATTCTTTTATATGGAATTTCGTCTAGTAAAAATTGTGGGGTTCTTCAAGGTTCCGTATTGGGTTTTACTCTATTTTAAATTTTTATTAATGATCTGCCTGATTTTGTTAATGCCCTACCTAGAATTACAGATTTTGACGAAAATGGTCCGAGTAAAACACAGGTCACTGCGCCCTTATTTGCAGAAGACAAAACCCTGATGTGTTTTGCTCCTAAGGAACAACTGCTTATGTCAACATTAAATGCAGCAATGATCAAGATATGCATATGGCTAAAATCAGTTACCTTGACCTGAATATAGGTCAGTCAAATTTCCTTATTTTTCTAGATCTCCAAATTTTTATCCTTTGATCACTGAATTGATATCAGAGCGGGGAATTATAAAACGTACATGGTTCAGCAGGTACCTCGGAGATAATGTTGATGAAAACCTATCATTTAAGGACCATGCGAAGTCAATTTCTAGAATACTGTTGCGTATCCTAGGCACGATGCGTAAATTAAAACATATTTTTTCCCCAAATATTTTACAGTTGTTATATTTTTCCCTTATTCACCCTTATATTTTGTATTTTTTCTCAATATGGCTTGGTGCTTTCCCCTCGTTACCGCTAAGTGAAAAACAGCTATGTAACAATTTTAAATATTATAACAATACAAAAATTATTTCTTTGTCCTGGTATATTCCAATTACTTAGATTTTACTAGGGGTATCAACAAAAATATTAGTTACTCATGATAACCCCTTGAGTATGGTATGAGGGGGGATTTTTTGGATAAAAAGAAAGAAATAAAGAAAAAAGAAATAATTATTTTCACTGTAGTTACATGTCAATCCTTGTTTTCGGTACCCCTTCACTCTCCAGGGGGAAAAAATCTCAAAGGAGATAAATTTTTTTTTTAAGACAACAAAAAAGTGTAAATACAAGAAGTAGTACTAAAACAAAAGCTCCCAAGGACAAATGAAATTTGTTATTTGCGGTATCATACACCGCAAAGGAAGAGATTTCGGGAGCAGGGGCTAGGTGTTTTGTGGTGGTTACTAAGGTTTTGTAATTTTATTCTTTTTTTGTTTTGGTTTTGTTTTTTCTTTTGTTTTTTGGAGTCACGTTTCCACCAGGGCTTTCTATCTTCTTGTAATTTCTTGCTTTCGTCTCGTTTTTGGTCTGTTTGTTTCGTCTCGCTTGCCTTAAATTGAGGGTGATTTGTTTCTGCAGTTGTCATACCTGTATGATCGGTTTGCCAATATTCAAAAATCATGATATTTTCATCATCGATTCCCTCATCTTTTTTTGCATTTGAGTCAATGTTATCGTGTCCATCGTGACTGGGTTGTCTCATCTGATTTTCACTCTCATTTGCAGAGTTATGATCATTCTTGCCTGGGGTTGCTTCATCAGTTGCTCTTGCAATTGTTTGAATGGTTCTAGTCGTAATAGATCTCATTTCAGAATATCTGAAATCTATATATATAAAAATAAGTTGTCTGTGTGTGTGTGTTTGTGTGTGTGTGCGTGTGTCGAGTGACGTCATGTTAAAATGTATTAGATATCTAATATATACATTAAGAATATCTAATTAAGATATACAGTAGAATATCTAGAATATATTATACAAAAGGTTATGATTATTTTGATGTATTTACAATGCATTTGAAAATTCACAATTTTTGAATTTTTCTAATAGCAGAAAACATTCTTAAGCCGCGTAACATGTAAAAACTAATTTAAATATTTTCAGGTATTTTCTGGTGTGCATTAAATAATTAATATTAATATTTAGACTCCATAAATATTTTTACATTTTGTAGTTAAATAAAATTACTTTTTTTTTAAATTTTCAGGAATTATTCTAAATTCAGTAGACAAATCAGATGTTAACGTTAAAACCCCCAAAATTACGGCATTTTACATAACTATGTTTACATGCCTCTTGTAATGATAAAAGTTCTTTTTAAAATTATTGATTTTACTTTCAATATTTTTTGGTTCCTTAGAAAAGCACGTAAATGCGACGACAAATTTCTGATGTTAATAACATGAGACAATACAGTGTTATAGAAAAATGCAGTTTTTAACTATTTTTTTAATTACAAAAGGTTTTCAACGTCTGTCAATTTTAGTACGTGTAATTTGCTTAGAAGAAACCCTATTACTGTTTAAGCTAGGCATTGTTTCACCCCTTTATATTATAATCAGGACATGATAACCGATGTTATCAGAGCTATGGTTATAACATACCGTTTTTCTTTTCATATAAATGTGACGACAAACTTCTGATGTTAATAATGTGAGAAAAAACAGTGTTATAGAAAAGGTTGTGATTTAGTGATGTAAATGATGCAATTTAGAAGTAATTGAGCAGCCGGAAGTGGCTTAAATGTGGATTACAAATTTATGTAATAAAACACAAGTCAGTGACCTAAGCCATACGAGTTAAAAAAAAATTGATTCCTTATGCAATGCTCTTCTAAAATGTAATAGTCACCGCCATCACAATTTATACTTTACCAGAAATATAATTGTCAGTTGTTTTAATATACAACAGATTAATGACGCTTCTTGACTACTAAGGTCCCTGCGTCGGCCCTGCAGTGCATTACTGCAGCATAATTCAATCTCTTGGTCCCGTATTACCAAGGTAAGGTCAAACCGTATTACCAAGGTAGGCTCCACCTCAGGACTATGGCGTCTAAGTAGTAATTTTAATTATTTAATTCAAACCAGAAAATACCTGAAAATGTTTAAATTACTTTTTACGAGTTACGTGGTTTAAAAATTTATTCTGCAACTAGAAAAATTTTTGCTACTAGGAATAACAATTTAACTTATCCTTTTAGTAGTCTTGTGTATAATTTCTCATTTTAAAGAAAATTGATAGGGTTAAAAACCTCAAGTAATTAAAAAAAAATATTTATTAAAATATGATCAATCTTTTTACGAAAACTCCATTTTTATATAGTACTGTAGTAGCTTATATTATTATAAAAACAGAAATTTTTCACCTCTGCGTGCTTCTTTAATAAAAAAAAACATTTAAAATCAAATCAATTTTTTTTACAAAGAACCGCCTTTTATATACTAGACAAAGAATGCCGTCATAGTTTTATTAGAACTATGACATTAAAAGAAAAATGGTATGCTATAACTTTAGCTCTGATAACATCGGTTATGATGTCATGATTATAATATAAAGTCTCTCCAGTCTGTCTGGTCCGGTCTGTCTGGTCTTGTCTGTCTTGTCTGTCTAGTCTGGGTGTCTGTATGTCTGGTCTGTTTGTATATCTGGTCTGTATGTCTGTCTGTCTGTCTTTTTTTCAATCTGTCCTTCTCTCTGTCTTTGTGGTCTGGCTGGTCTGTCTTTTCTGTCTGTCTGTCTAGTCTGTTAGACAGAGCGACTAGTCAGACTAGATAGAAAGACAACACAGACCAGACAGAATAACTGACCGACAGACAGACAAACAGACAGACAGACAGACAAGAAAGACAGAAAGACAGATCAGACAGACAGACAGACAAACAAGATAGACAGACAATAAGATCAGACAGACAGATATACAGACCAGACATACAAACCAGACAGACAGACGGACAGAAAGACAGACAGACAGACAGACCAGACAAACAGACCAGACAAATAGACCAAACAGACAGACAGAAAGACAGACAGACAGGACAGACAGACAGACAGACATACCGACAGACAGAAAGACGACCAGACAGACAGACCAGACAGACCAGACAGACAGACCAGACAGACAAAACAGACCAGACAAACGGACAGTAAAACAGACAAGGAGACAAGACAGAGAGACAGACAGACAGACAAGACGGACAAAAAGACAGACAGACCGACAGACGGACAGAAAGACGGAAAGACAGAAAGACAGACAGGCAAGACATACAGGACAGACAGAAAGACAGACAGACATACAAACAAACAGTCAGAAAGACAGACCAGACAGACAAACAGACGGACAGACCAGTCAGACCAGACAGACAGACAGACAAACAAACAGACATAAGGACCGATCAGACATACAAACCAGACAGACAGACACACAGACGGTCAGAAAGACAGACAGACTGACAGGCCAGACAAACAGACCAAACAGACAGACAGAAAGACAGACAGACCAGAAAAACAGGACAGACAGACGGTCAGACAGACATACAGACAGACAGACTTGACAGACCTGACAGACAGACAGACAGAAAGATCAGATAGACATACATACAGACCAGACATACAAACAGACCAGACAGACAGACAGACAGACCAGACAGACTGGACCAGAAAGACAAAACGAACCAGACAGACAAACAGACACAAAGACAGACAGACAGACAGAAAGACCAGACATACAGACCAGATAGACGGAAAGACAAACAGAAAGACAGATAGACCAGAAAGAAAGAGAGACAGATCAGACAGACAAACAGACTAGACAAACAGACAGAAAATACAGACCAGCCAGACCACAAAGACAGACAGAAAGACATATTGAAAGAAAGAAAGACAGACAGACATACAGACCAGACATACAAACACACTAGACAGACAGAAAGACAGACCCGAAAGACCAGACAGACACACCAGACAGACCGGACCAGACTGACAAAACAGACCGGACAGACAGAGAGACAAAATGACAGACAGACAGACCAGAAGGGAAGAGAGACAGATCAGACAGACAAACAGACTAGACAGACAGACAGAAAAGACAGATCAGCAAGACCACAAAGACAGACAGAAAGACTGAAAGTAAGACAGACAGACAGACAGACCGACTGACAGACCAGACAGACAAACCAGATAGAGAGACCGGACAGACAGACCAAACAGACTAGACAAACAGACAGACGAACAGAGAGAAAGACAGACAGACACACAGACAGACAGACCAGACAGACCAGAGACACCACACCACACAGACAAGACAGACCAGACAGACCGACAGACAGACAGACAGACTGACTGGAGAGACAGACAGATTGAAAGACAGACTAGATGGACCAGACAGACAGACAGACCAAACAGACTAGAGAGACCAGACAGACAGAAAAACAGACCAGACATACAAACGAGACAGACAGGCTAACAGACAGACAGACAGACAGACGGACAGAAAGACAGACAGACAGACCAGACAAACAGAAAGACATACAGACCAAACATACAGGACAGATATAAACACAGACAGACATACAGACAGACAGACAGAAAGACAGACCAGACAGACAAAGAGACCAGTCAGACCAGACAGACAGACAAACAGACAAACAGAGCAGACAGACTGGACCAGACAGACAAACAGACCAGACTGACAGACAGACAGACAAAAAAAATTATTAAAAACTGTATTTTTCTAGAAAACTGTATCGTCTCATGTTATTAACATCAGAAATTTGTCGTCACATTTACATGCTTTTCTAATGAACCAAAAAATATTGAAAGTTAAATCAATATTTTTAAAAAGAACTTTTATCATTACAAGAGGCATGTAATCATAGTGATGTAAAATGCCGTAATTTTGGGGGTTTTAACATTAGATCTGATTTGTCTACTGAATTTAGAATAATTCCTGAAAATTTAAAAAAAAAAGTAATTTTATTTAACTACAAAATGCAAAAATATTTATGGAGTCTGAATATTAATATTAATTATTTAATGCATATCAGAAAATACTCGAAAATATTTAAATTTGTTTTTACACATTACGCGGTTTAAGAATGTTTTCTGCTATTAGAAAAATTTAAAAATTGTGAATTTTAAAATGAATTGTAAATTCATCAAAATGTTCATACTCTTTTGTATAATATACTGGATGTTGGGGTGGCGCTTCGCGCCAACCCAACACCTAGTTGGTGGGGCGGTTCGCACCCCCCAAGCCGCCCACGTGCTTAAGTCGTTACGCCCCATATATATATATATATATATATATATATATATATACTAGCTGTTGGGGTGGCGCTTCGCGCCACCCCAACACCTAGTTGGTGGGGGCGCTTCGCGCCCCCCCAAGCCCCCCCGCGCGCGTAAGTCGTTACGCGCCATAATAGTTACGCGCCATTGTAGTTGTGTCCCTATGTCCCAACTGTGAATATAGATATATATATATATATATATATATATATATATATATATATATATATATATATATATATATATATATATGGTTTTAACTACGTAAAACTTGCAAATATACAACATTCTTTGCTGTCCCATTGTCTTTGCATATAAATAGATTGTCAGGTTTACCGACTCTTGAACATGCAACATATAATGGTCCATGGGAAAACAATCTGTATTCAGATCTATACCTCATGATTCTAATGATTGCCCTTGAGCTTTGTTGATGGTGATTGCTAATCGACCATTCCCTGTCCCGGTGTCCCGGTCGTCATTTACATCCCCCTGTTTCCCCTGGTGTCCCCGTTGTAGTTGTGTCCCTGTGTCCCGGTCGTCATTTATATTCCCTGTGTCCCGGTCGTCATTTGTATCCCGGTGTCCCGGTCTGTATATACATTCGTTTTTTAGTTTTGTTTTTCTCCTTTATTTTTTTCCTTTTTTTTCTTTTTTAGCTTATTTAGATTTTTAGATTTTTTAGTTTTTTTATTAGTTTTTAGTTTTTTTTCTTTTTAGTTTTTTTGTCCCGGTCGTCATTTATATCCCCCTGTTTCCCCCGGTGTCCCCGTTGTAGTTGTGTCCCTGTGCCCCGGTCGTCATTTATATTCCCTGTGTCCCGGTCGTCATTTGTATCCCGGTGTACCGGTCTGTATATACATTCGTTTTTTAGTTTTGTTTTTCTCCTTTATTTTTTTCCTTTTTTTTCTTTTTTAGTTTATTTAGATTTTTAGATTTTTTAGTTTTTTTATTAGTTTTTAGTTTTTTTTCTTTTTAGTTTTTTTGTAGTTTTTACCTTCTTTTTAGTTTTGTTAATTTTTTTTTTTACTTATGTCCTGGTCGTCATTTATACTCCCTGTGTCCCGGTGCTTTGTTGATTGCTAATCGAACATTCCTTTTGTCCTGGTCGCTTTCTCTTTGAGTGTCGTCATTTATTTTTTTCTTTTTTAGTTCTTTTAGTTTTTACCTTTTTTAGTTTTTTTTAGTTTTTTAGATGAAAATTTTTTTTAGTTTTTTCCTTTTTTTCTTTTTAGTTTTTTATTGGTTTTTACCTTTATGTTAGCTTATTTTTCAGTTTTTTCCTTTTTTTTTAGTTTTTTTTTATTTTTTATTTTTTTTAGTTTTTTACCTTTTTTTAGTTTTTTTAGTTTTTTTAGTTTTTTTAGTTTTTTAGCTTTTTTACTTTTTTTATTAGTTTTTAGTTTTTTTGTAGTTTTTGCCTTTTTTTAGTTTTTTCAGTTTTTTTTTTAGTTTTTTATTGGTTTTTACCTTTATTTTAGCTTTTTTTTCAGTTTTTTCCTTTTTTTTAGTTTTTTTAGTTTTTAGTTTTTTTAGTTTTTTACCTTTTTTTATTTTTTTTAGTTTTTTTAGTTTTTTAGCTTTTTTATTTTTTTATTAGTTTTTAGTTTTTTTTGTAGTTTTTGCCTTTTTTTTTAGTTTTTTTAGTTTTTTAGCTTTTTTATTAGTTTTTAGTTTTTGTCGTCATTTATACTCCCTGTGTCCCGGTGCTTTGTTGATTGCTAATCGAACATTCCTTTTGTCCTGGTCGCTTTCTCTTTGAGTTTCGTCATTTATTTTTTTCTTTTTTAGTTCTTTTAGTTTTTACCTATTTTAGTTTTTTTTAGTTTTTTAGATGAAAATTTTTTTTAGTTTTTTCCTTTTTTTCTTTTTAGTTTTTTATTGGTTTTTACCTTTATTTTAGCTTATTTTTCAGTTTTTTCCTTTTTTTTAGTTTTTTTTTATTTTTATTTTATTTAGTTTTTTACCTTTTTTTAGTTTTTTTAGTTTTTTTTAGTTTTTTAGCTTTTTTACTTTTTTTTATTAGTTTTTAGTTTTTTTTTGTAGTTTTTGCCTTTTTTTAGTTTTTTCAGTTTTTTTTAGTTTTTTATTGGTTTTTACCTTTATTTTAGCTTATTTTTCAGTTTTTTCCTTTTTTTTTAGTTTTTTTTTAGTTTTTAGTTTTTTTAGTTTTTTACCTTTTTTTAGTTTTTTTAGTTTTTTTTAGTTTTTTAGCTTTTTTATTTTTTTTATTAGTTTTTAGTTTTTTTTGTAGTTTTTGCCTTTTTTTATTTTTTTAGCTTTTTTATTAGTTTTTAGTTTTTTTTGTAGTTTTTGCCTTTTTTTAGTTTTTTTAGTTTTTTAGCTTTTTTATTTTTTTTATTAGTTTTTAGTTTTTTTTGTAGTTTTTGCCTTTTTTTAGTTTTTTCAGTTTTGACGTCACCTGATCCAGTTTTTTCAGGTGACGTCACCTGATCCATCCACAGACAGACAACTTATTTTTATATATATAGAAGATATATATATATATATATATATATATATATATATATATATATATATATATATATATATATATATATATATATATATATATATATATATATATATATATATATATATATATATATATATATATATATATATATATATATATATATATATATATATATATATATATATATATATATATATATATATATATATTTATATATATACTAGCTGTTGGGGTGGCGCTTCGCGCCACCCCAACACCTAGTTGGTGGGGGCGCTTCGCCCCCCCCAAGCCCCCCCGCGCGCGTAAGTCGTTACGTGCCATATTAGTTACGCGCCATTGTAGTTGTGTCCCTATGTCCCACCTGTGAATATATATATATATATATATATATATATATATATATATATATATATATATATATATATATATATATATATATATATATATATATATATATATATATATATATATATATATATATACAACATTCTTTGCTGTCCCATCGTCTCTGCATATAAATAGATTGTCAGGTTTACCGACTCTTGAACATGCAACGCATAATGGTCCATGGGAAAACAATCCGTATTCAGATCTATACCTCATGATTCTATTGATTGCCCTTGAGCTTTGTTGATGGTGATTGCTAATCGACCATTTCCTTTGTTGCCGTCGTCATTTATATATCCCCCTGTGCCCCCCGGCGTCCCCGTTGTAGTTGTGTCCCTGTGTCTGGGTCGTCATTTATATTCCCTGTGTCCCCGTCGTCATTTGTGTCCCGGTGTCCCAGTCTGTGATTTCTATTTGAGTGTCCCGGGCGTCATTTATATTCGTCAGGATATTGTAGGGCATCGTAGCATCGATGAGTTTAAGTAATTCTTGTCAACTGATTGTTTCGCCTATAAAGAATATTATCTCGAGGTAAGAACTGATCACCGACCACAACGATTGCCACTTTGTTGATAGTTGCGTATCAGGAGGCATCAATTCGATTGCTGTTTTTAAGCAGAAGCACTAAATTATTATTTTTGTGGAAAAGATGATATATATATATAGATATATATATTTTCTTTTTAGTTTTTTTGTAGTTTTTACCCTTTTTACTTTTTTTCTTCTTTTGTATTAATGCTAAAGCCAATGTTCACACCTGGAGCCTCTCGGACCTAGAACCTGAAACATAACGCTTTACCAACTCAGCTACTTCGGCGTGAATACATTCGTTTTGAGCAGCTTCCTCGGGTGTTGCCATTGTAGGTTCTTCAGTCATTTTACAATTAGAAATTTCTCTTCCAACGGTCTTCTTACAATTAAAAATTTGTCTTTGAACGATATTCTTAAATACCTGTGTCCTGGTCGTCATTTATATTGCCTGTGTCCCGGTGGTCATTTGTGTCCCGGTATCCCAGTCTGTAATTTCTCCTTGAGTGTCCCGGTCGTTATTTATATTCCCTCTGTCCCGGTCGTCATTTGTGTCTCGGTCTGTAGAAATAAAAACTAAAAATTATTGCTCAGACAACATAAATATTTTTGATATTTACATAATAGCTTTAGTGGTTCTGGACTGAAAACTAAATATGCTAATCAAATTGGGAATTGCAATCTTTCAGGTTGAAAAGCAGATCCATTGGAATCATGAGAATGCCTGGAATAAGAAAAGCCTCACCCTCAAAAGGCCCTGTCAAGATTGTTGCCTCTATTACGTTATAACAGACATAACACGTCATTTGTGTCCCGGTGTCCCGGTCTGTAGTTTCGTTAGTCGACAAACATGACGTCAGACGACAAACAACTTCATGACGACAAACAGCTCAATCCTTATAATGACGTCTGTCGACAAACATGAGGTCAGTCGACACACAAACATGACGTCAGTCGACAGACAGACAAACAACTTATTTATATATATATATATATATATATATATATATATATATATATATATATATATATATATATATATATATATATATATATATATACTAGCTGTTGGGGTGGCGCTTTGCGCCACCCCAACACCCAGTTGGTGGGGCGCTTCGCGCCCCCCCCAAGCCCCCCCGCGCGTAAGTCGTTACGCGCCATATTAGTTACGCGCCATTGTAGTTGTGTCCCTGTGTCCCACCTGTGAATAGAGATATATATAAATATATGTTTTTAACTAAGTAAAACATGCGACTATACAACATTCTTCGCTGTCCCATTGTCTGTGCATATAAATAGATTGTCAGGTTTACTAACTCTTGAACATGCAACATATAATTGTCCATGGGAAAAACAATCCGTATTCAGATCTATACCTCATTATTCTAATGATGTGTCCCTGTGTTTCGGTCGTAATTTATATTCCCTGTGTCCCGGTCGTCATTTGTGTCCCGGTGTCCCAATTTGTAATTTTTATTCGAACAATTCCTGTGTCCCGGTCGTCATTTATATATCCCGCCTGTGCCCCCGGCGTCCCCGTTGTAGTTGTGTCCCTGTGTCCCGGTCGTCATTTATATTCCCTGTGTCCCGGTCGTGATTTGTGTCCGGGTGTCCCAGTCTGTAATTTCTCTTTGAGGTTCCCGGTCGTCACTTATATTCCCTCTGTCTCGGTCGTCATTTGTGTCCCGGTCTGTAATTTCTCTTTGAGTGTTTTTTCTTTTTAGTTTTTTTTTAGTTTTTTACCTTTTTTCTTTTTTCAGTTTTCTTTTTCTTCTTTATTTTTCAGCGTCACTATGAAGTACATATCGACGAACCTTTGTTTTTTTAACTTAAATCTGGTAGGCATTGATGACCTTATCCAAGTCAAAATCCCATACCCAATCATCATCGCTATCATTTTCAGTTTTTATATGTTTTGACTCTCGCTGTCCAGGTGGATTTTCATCTAACTGCGCGATTTTACGTTCTTTAGCCGCAAGCCTGTTTTCTTGCTGTTCTTGTGATTCCTCGGAACGCTTTCTTTTCTTACTTTCTCTATCAGCAGCAAGTTTTTTGGCATAAACTCTTTGAGCAGCTTCCTCGGCTGTTGCCATTGTAGGTTCTTCAGTCATTTTACAATTAAACATTTTTCCGTGAACAAATGTCTTAAATACCGTTAATGACGTCACCGTCATAGCAAAAATGACGAAAACTAATTTCATGACGGCAGCCGACACAGAAACATGACGTCACCTGATCCACAGACAGACAGACAACTTATTTTTATATCTATCTATATATATATAAAAATAAGTTGTCTGTGTGTGGATCTGTGGATCAGGTGACGTCATGTTTCTGTGTCGGCTGACGTCATGAAATTAGTTGTCGTCATTTTTGCTTTGACGATGCTTAGTATATTGTAAAACACATTAATTTGGTTAATAATATACCATTTAAAACACCAAAATGAACATGCTGGAGTAGTCACTCGGTGAGAGAGGGTGTCAGAACGGAGAATGAAGGTCCCAGGTTCAAATCCTGGTTAGGCTAAAAAAGGTAAAAAACTAAAAACTAAAAAAAAACTGAAAAAACTAAAAAAAGGCGAAAACTACAAAAAAAAACTAAAAACTAATAAAAAAAATAAAAAAGCTAAATAACTAAAAAAACTAAAAAAAACTAAAAAACTAAAAAAACTAAAAACTAAAAAAAAAACTTAAAAAAAAGGAAAAAACTGAAAAATAGAAGAGAAAAAGAAAACTAATAAAATTAAGAATAAAATAAAAAAAAATAAAAAAGATAAAAACTAAAAAATAGTAAAAAGAAAAAACGAAAAAAACTAAAAAAGCTAGTTGTTACAAAAGAAGAACAAAAAACTAAAAAAGGTAAAAACTGCAAAAAAAACTAAAAAGAAAAAAAAACTAAAAAAGCTGAAAAACTAAAAAAAAAATAAAAAAAGGTAAAAAACTAAAAACTAAAAAAAAAAATTGAAAAAACTAAAAAAAGGCAAAAACTAAAAAAAAACTAAAAACTAATAAAAAAACTAAAAAAGCTAAAAAACTAAAAAAAACTAAAAAAGGTAAAAACTAAAAAAACTAAAAACTAAAAAAGAAAAAAACTAAAAAAAGGAAAAAACTGAAAAATAAAAGAGAAAAAGAAAACTAAAAAATATAAATAAAAATAAAAAAACTAAAAAAGATAAAAACTACAAAAAAAAACTAAAAAGAAAAAACGAAAAAAAAACAAAAAAGCTAAAAAAACGGTAAAAACCAATAAAAAAACTAAAAAGAAAAAAAGGAAAAAAACTAAAAATTTTTTCATCATATAATATGACGTCTGAATTATTTCATCATATACCAAATATGTTCACTAGGTTCAAGAGGTTCCAGGTTTGAACCTTGGTTTTAGCATTAATATAAAAGAAGCAAAAATCTAAAGAAAGTAAAAAATACAAAAAAAACTAAAAAGAAAAAAAAAATCTAAAAAAGCTTAAAAAATAAAAGAAAACTAAAATAAAGGTAAAAATCTAAAAAAAAACTTAAAAAAGGAAAAAACAATAAAATAAACTAAAAACTGATAAAAAAACTAAAAAAAGCTAAAAAACTAAAAAAACTAAAAAAACTTAAAAAAGGTAAAAACTAAAAGAACTAAAAAAGAAAAAAAAACTAAGAAAAGGAAAAAAACTGAAAAATAAAGGAGAAAAAGAAAACTAAAAAAATAGAAATAAAAATAAAAAAACTAAAAAGATAAAAACTTCAAAAAAAAAATAAAAAGAAAAAAGAAAAAAAAACTAAAAAACCCAAAAAAAGGTAAAAATCAGTAAAAAAAAACTAAAAAGAAAAAAGGGAAAAAATTAAATATATATATATATCCCCGTTGTAGTTGTGTCCCTGTGTCCCGGTCGTCATTTATATTCCCTGTGTCCCGGTCGTCATTTGTATCCCGGTGTCCCGGTCTGTATATACATTCGTTTTTTAGTTTTGTTTTTCTCCTTTTTTTTTCCTTTTTTTTCTTTTTTAGTTTATTTAGATTTTTAGATTTTTTAGTTTTTTTATTAGTTTTTAGTTTTTTTTTCTTTTTAGTTTTTTTGTAGTTTTTACCTTTTTTTAGTTTTTTTTTTACTTATGTCCTGGTCGTCATTTATACTCCCTGTGTCCCGGTCGTCATTTGTGTCCCGGTGCTTTGTTGATTGCTAATCGAACATTCCTTTTGTCCCGGTCGCTTTCTCTTTGAGTGTCGTCATTTATATTCCCTATGTGCCGGTGTCCCGGTCGTCATTTGTGTCCCGAAGTCCCGGTCTGTAATTTCGTCAGTTGAAAACATGACGTCAGTCGACACACAAACATGACGTAACCCGACAGACAGACCCACACAGACACAGACAACTTATTTTTATATATATAGATTTTTTCCTAGTTTTCATCCGTCACGATGTCTAAGATTGAAAAGGATAAAGTTCAACTGGATGCAAAGTCAATTTATGTTTTTAACGACGTAAAACTTGTGAATATACAACATTCTTCGCTGCCCCATTGTCTGTGCATATAAATAGATTGTCAGGTTTACGATTGCTAATCGAACGTTGCCTGTGTCCCCGTCGTCATTTATATATCCCTCCTGTGCCCCCAGCGTGACCGTTGTAGTTGTGTCCCTGCGTCCCGGTCGTCATTTATATTCCCTGTATCCCGGTCGTCATCCCGGTATAAATTCGTTTTTGAATTTGTATATGATGAAATAAATGTTTAATTTTTTCCCTTTTTTCTCTTTAGTTTTTTTTTATTGGTTTTTACATTTTTTTAGGTTTTTTAGTTTTTTTCTTTTTTCTTTTTAGTTTTTTTTTGAAGTTTTTATCTTTTTAGTTTTTTTATTTTTATTTATATTTTTTTAGTTTTCTTTTTCTCCTTTATTTTTCAGTTTTTTTTCCTTTTTTTAGTTTTTTTTCTTTTTTAGTTCTTTTAGTTTTTACCTTTTTTAGTTTTTTTTTGTTTTTTTATTTTTTTAGCTTTTTTTAGTTTTTTTTATTAGTTTTTAGTTTATTTTATGGTTTTTTCCATTTTTTAGATTTTTTTTTAGTTTTTTACCTTTTTTTTTAGTTTTTTTTAGTTTTTAAGCTTTTTATACCTTCTTTAGATTTTTGCTTCTTTTATATTAATGCTTAAGCTAAAGTTCGAACCTGGAACCTCTTGAACCTAGAACCTGGAACATAACGCCTTATCAACTCAGCTACATCGGCTTGAATACATTCGTTTTTGAATTGGTATATGATGAAATAATTCAGACCTCATATTATATGATGAAATTTTTTTTTAGTTTTTTCCTTTTTTTCTCTTTAGTTTTTTTATTGGTTTTTACCTTTTTTTTTAGCTTTTTTAGTTTTTTTTCGTTTTTTCTTTTTAGTTTTTTTGTAGTTTTTATCTTTTTTATTTTTTTTTATTTTTATTCATATTTTTTTAGTTTTCTTTTTCTCTTTTATTTTTCAGTTTTTTCCTTTTTTTTAATTTTTTCTTTTTTAGTTTTTAGTTTTTTTTTAGTTTTTTAGCTTTTTTTAGTTTTTTCATTTTTTTTTGTTTTTTGGCTTTTTTAGTTTTTTTATTAGTTTTTAGTTTTTTTGTAGTTTTTGCCTTTTTTTAGTTTTTCAATTTTTTTTTAGTTTTTAGTTTTTTACCTTTTTTTAGTTTTTTTAGTTTTTTAGCTTTTTTAGTTTTTTTCTTTTTAGTTTTTTTGTAGTTTTTACCTTTTTTAGTTTTTTTTCTTCTTTTGTATTAGTGTGAAATAATTCAGACGTCATATGCGGACAAACACGACGTCACTCGACAGACAGACATAACCCACAAACAACTTATTTTTATATATATAGATTTTTTTTATTTTTATTCATATTTTTTTAGTTTTCTTTTTCTCTTTTATTTTTCAGTTTTTTCCTTTTTTTTAGTTTTTTTCTTTTTTAGTTTTTAGTTTCTTTTAGTTTTTTACCTTTTTTTAGTTTTTTTAGTTTTTTTGTTTTTTAGCTTTTTTAGTTTTTTTATTAGTTTTTAGTTTTTTTATTAGTTTTTAGTTTTTTTTTGTAGTTTTTGTCTTTTTTTAGTTTTTTCAGTTTTTTTTAGTTTTTAGTTTTTTACCTTTTTTAGTTTTTTTTTTAGATTTTTTAGTTTTTTTTTCTTTTTAGTTTTTTGTAGTTTTTATCTTTTTTAGTTTTTTTTTCTTCTTTTGTATTAGTGTGAAATAATTCAGACGTCATATGAGGACAAACACGACGTCACTCGACAGACAGACATAACCCACAAACAACTTAATAAAATAAAAAACTAAAAAAACTAAAAACTAAAAAAGAAAAAAACTAAAAAAGGAAAAAACTGAAAAATAAAAGAGAAAAAAAAACTAAAAAAGATAAAAAATACAAAAAAAACTAAAAAGAAAAAAAGAAAAAAACTAAAAAAGCTGAAAAAAACGGTAAAAACCAATAAAAAAAAATAAAAAGAAAAATAGGAAAAAAACTAAAATTTTTTTTCATCATATAATATGACGTCTGAATTATTTCATCATATACCAAATATGTTCACTAGGTTCAAGAGGTTCCAGGTTCGAACCTTGGCTTTAGCATTATATAAAAGAAGCAAAAATCTAAAGAAGGTAAAAACTACAAAAAAAACCAAAAAGAAAAAAAATAAAAAATCTAAAAAAGCTTAAAAACTGAAAAACTAAAAAAAGATAAAAAACTAAAAAAACTAAAAAAGGAAAAAACCATAAAATAAACTAAAAACTGATAAAAAAAACTAAAAAAAGCAAAAAAACTAAAAAACTAAAAAAACTAAAAAAAGGTAAAAACTAAAAGAACTAAAAAAGAAAAAAACTAAGAAAAGGTAAAAAAACTGAAAAATAAAGGAGAAAAAGAAAACTAAAAAATGAAAATAAAAATAAAAAACTAAAAGATAAAAACTTCCAAAAAAACTAAAAAGAAAAAAGAAAAAAAAAAACTAAAAAACCTAAAAAAGCTAAAAACAAAAAAAAACTATAAAGAAAAAAAGGGAAAAAATTAAAAATTTATTTCATCATATATCAATTCAAAAACGAATGTATATACAGACCGGGACATCGGGGCACAAATGCCCCGTATAGAAGATTTTTTAGTTTTTTACCTTTTTTAGTTTTTTAGTTTTTTTTAGTTTTTTAGCTTTTTTATTTTTTTTATTAGTTTTTAGTTTTTTTTGTAGTTTTTGCCTTTTTTTAGTTTTTTTAGTTTTTTAGCTTTTTTATTAGTTTTAGTTTTTTTTGTAGTTTTTGCCTTTTTTTAGTTTTTTTAGTTTTTAAGCTTTTTTATTTTTTTTATTAGTTTTTAGTTTTTTTTGTAGTTTTGCCTTTTTTTAGTTTTTTCAGTTTTGATGTCACCTGATCCAGTTTTTTCAGGTGACGTCACCTGATCCATCCACAGACAGACAACTTATTTTTATATATATAGAAGATATATATATATATATACTAGCTGTTGGGGTGGCGCTTCGCGCCACCCCAACACCTAGTTGGTGGGGGCGCTTCGCGCCCCCCCCATGCCCCCCCGCGCGCGTAAGTCGTTACGCGCCATAATAGTTACGCGCCATTGTTGTTGTGTCCCTATGTCCCACCTGTGAATATAGATAGATATATATATGGTTTTAACTACGTAAAACTTGCGAATATACAACATTCTTTGCTGTCCCATTGTCTTTGCATATAAATAGATTGTCAGGTTTACCGACTCTTGAACATGCAACATATAATGGTCCATGGGAAAACAATCTGTATTCAGATCTATACCTCATGATTCTAATGATTGCCCTTGAGCTTTGTTGATGGTGATTGCTAATCGACCATTCCCTGTCCCGGTGTCCCGGTCGTCATTTACATCCCCCTGTTCCCCCGGTGTCCCCGTTGTAGTTGTGTCCCTGTGTCCCGGTCGTCATTTATATTCCCTGTGTCCCGGGTCCCGGTCGTCATTTGTATCCCGGTGTCCCGGTCTGTATATACATTCGTTTTTTAGTTTTGTTTTTCTCCTTTATTTTTTTCCTTTTTTTTCTTTTTTTAGCTTATTTAGATTTTAGATTTTTTAGTTTTTTTATTAGTTTTTAGTTTTTTTTTCTTTTTAGTTTTTTTGTCCCGGTCGTCATTATATCCCCCTGTTTCCCCGGTGTCCCGTTGTAGTTGTGTCCCTGTGTCCCGGTCGTCATTTATATTCCCTGTGTCCCGGTCGTCATTTGTATCCGGTGTACCGGTCTGTATATACATTCGTTTTTTAGTTTTGTTTTTCTCCTTTATTTTTTTCCTTTTTTTTTCTTTTTTAGTTTATTTAGATTTTTAGATTTTTTAGTTTTGTCCTGGTCGTCATTTATACTCCTGTGTCCCGGTGCTTTGTTGATTGCTAATCGAACATTCCTTTT